>NC_045437.1:45409045-45417485 GCF_002776525.5 Piliocolobus tephrosceles
AAAGAAAGAAAGAAAGAAAGAAAGAAAGAAAGAAAGAAAGAAAGAAAGAAAGAAAGAAAGAAAGAGAGAGAGAAAGAGAAGAAAGAAAAGAAACCAGGCATGTGAACCCCGGCTCAACTAAAAAATACAAAAACTAGCCAGGCGAAGTGGCCGGCGCCTGTAGTCCCAGCTACTCCGGAGGCTGAGGCAGGAGAATGGCCTAAACCCGGGAGGCGGAGCTTGCAGTGAGCTGAGATCCGGCCACTGCACTCCAGCCTGGGCGACAGGAGCGAGACTCCGTCTCAAAAAAAAAAAAAAAAAAAAAAAACCAGGCATGTGGTGTGCATCCGTAGTCCTAGCTACTTGAGAGGCTAAGGTAGGAAGATCACTTGAGCCCAGGAATTCAAAGCTGCAGTAAGCTATGATTGTGCCACTGCACTTCAGATAGGGTGACAGAGTGAGACCCTGTCTCAAATAAACAAACATAAACTTTCCACGTGATCATGATTCCTTGCTTATAGCCCCCCCACCCCACCCCGTCACTGTTATCCATGGGTAAATTCCCAGACCTAGTGCTTCCTGGTTGGCCTAATTTTAGGGCCATCTAAGATCAATAATAAGGTAATATTAGGGTAATAAAATGCTGGGTCTGTAATATTTTAATACCTACTACTATATTTGGGATAAAATGACAGGCTGGACACAAAAGTTTCCTTTCCTCACTACCTGACAAAATCTTCAAAAGATAGTGAGATAGAGGCAAAAATTTCACTTGTAGCCACAAAGCAAGGGGAGAAGTATAACGTTGTGTCATAAGCCTTAAAAAGCATTGCTCAAGGAACCAAACAGGAGATTTTTACCTCTAACGTCTTCTTAAACCTACCCCTGCCTTTTCCCATTAATCAAGACAGAGAAATTAGGGAATTTGATCCAGCATTCCTTAACAACTCCCACTTAGGAGAGAAATAAACTGAGGTAGCCAGTAGACAGCCTAGGGAAAAGTCAAAGAAACCCAGGAGAGAGGCCAATAGCACCCACAGCATGTCAGCAAAGACAGAAAGAACTGCCAGGGATCACCATTTTCTATGTCCATGCTGAATTAGGAAAGTGGCCTGAATTATGGAAGTAATCTGAAGCCTTCTCCAACCAGATGGAGGCTTCCTGGGTATAAGAAATCTCAGAAAATAGAGCAAAGCCCAGGTGACATAGTAACAGGTGAATGTAGTGCCAAAAGAACTCTCCATTTCAGTGTCCTCAATATTGAATAGAACTCAGCATTCATCTTGAAAGTTTTTGTTCTTAGAGGAAGGCAAATAGGTCTCTAGTATGGGAATCATAATAAGAACAATTTATCCATGTAATACATCATATAAACAGAAGGTCCTAGAACAGGGTTTCTCAACTTGAGCACTTGACATTTGGGGCCAGATAATTCTTTTGAGTGTGTATTTGTGTGGGGAGGGAAGGGGGCATCCTATGACTTGTAGAATATTTAGTGGCATCCCTAATCCGTACCTACTCGATGCCAGTAGCAACACCCCCATCACCACAGTTGAGACACCCAAAAATATCTTCAGACATTACCAAATGTTGTCTAGGGACAAAATTAACCTAAATTGAGAACCACTGCTCTAGAATCTAGACACAACAGCCCACTGCTTCTATGAGCTACGAGGAAAGAAATAGCATGGCAACTTGATAAACATACTATATTCAGAAAATAAACGAATTAAAGAAAGGGAGCTAACAAACTAAAGATGATAATGAATCTACTCTCAAAGAAAAATATAACTCAAAGAAAAAGAAGTAAATTTTCCCCAACTCTTCCTTATTATAAAATAATTTATTAAGAATATACATCCAACAAAATGAGAGTTGGTCATGATATACTATCTGGGGACTAAGGCAAAATCCTCTGAAAAGTAGAGTGAAATTTTCCACTATCTCTCCATGGTGAGACATGAAACCCTCCAGGGCTTCCATTGAAGGCCTTCGGGAGTCACTCCCAGGAATAAGAGAAAACTCATGGTAAATTAAGTCTTACTAAAAATGTGACACTAGCTCAATACAGCTCATTCATTATTAGATTAATGGAATTGGCTCCTACTCTGTCTAGTAAAGGAAAAGGTGAAATTCTTTGGTGGTAAATGGCGTCTTTAGAAGCCACTACAATTTTTATATACATGTCCAGAATTCAATACAAATCATTAGCCATGTGAAAATCATGTGACAGATAACCAAGAGAAAAAGTAGCAATAAATAGACACATAGGTGATCCAGATCACCCTTAGAGTCAGCAGATAAAGACTCTAAAGTATCTATGATTAATATAGTCAAGAAAATAAATGAAAAAATTTTAATAAAAAATGGATAATTAAAGGAACCTATTAAAAAGCAAATGGGCATTCTACAGATGAAAAATACACTATCTGAAATTAAGAACTTGATAGATGTGTTAACAGTGTTTTAGTTACAGCTGAAGACAGGATTACTGAACTGGAAGATGAATCTATAGAAACATTCCACACTAAATCACATGGAAAAAAACAGATTAAGATAAATTCAGATACAGTCTAAAGGTCTACATACATGCAAATTAAAGGTGTACATACATGCAAATTAGAAAAGTTAAACAAGAGAATGAGTTTGCAATAATATTTGAAAATCTTTTGGTCAAGAATTTTCAATCCTGATTAAAAAAAAAAACACCAGGCCAGGTGTGGTGGCTCACACCTGTAATCCCAGCACTTTGGGAGGCCAAGGTAGGCGAATCATGAGGTCAAGAGATCGAGACCATCCTGGCCAACATGGTAAGGTCTCATCTCTATAAAAAATACAAAAATTAACAGGGTGTGGTGACGCACGCCTGTAGTCCCAGCTACTCAGGAGGCTGAGGCAGGAGAATCGCTTGAACCCAGGAGACAGAGGTTGCAGTGAGCCAAGATTGCGCTACTGCACTCCAGCCTGGCGACAGAGCGAGACTTTGTCTAAAAGCAAACAACCACCACCAATCCACAGATTTAGGAAGCTCAGTGAACCCCAGCTGTGAACCCCAAGACCACTTACTACCAATAAAGATAAATAATCAGAAAAACAGCCTTATGGTTGCTCCTTTGGAGGAATTCAGTCTTTTGTATTCTGGGTCCTTTCAGGATTTCATTTTGTCTTTGGTTCTCACCTATTTGGCTCTATGTGCCTGACATTTATTAACATAAAATTAACTTTTCAACAAAAATGATAGCAGACAGAAAAAAATGAAATGACATAATCAAATGGCCGAAAGAAAACAACTACCAATTTAGATTTCTATGCCAAGCACAATATTCTTCAAAAATGAAGATTAAATAACGAATTTTTCTTTTCTTTTTTTTTTTTGAGACGGAGTTTCACTCTGGTCATCCAGGCTGGAGTGCAGTGGCGCAATCCCGGCTCACTGAAACCTCCGCCTCTGGAGTTCAAGCAGTTCTTCTGCCTCAGCCTCAGTTCAAGCAGTTCTGTGCCCAGCCAAATAAGGATGTTTTGAGACATATACAAAACGAAGGCTGAAAGAATTCATCACCAGCAGGGCTGCATTAGAATAAATGCCAAAGAAAGTTCTATAGGCATAAGGAAAGTAATCCCAGATGTACACATGGAACTGTGGGAAAGCATGAAGAGCAACAGAAATGGTAAGTATGTGGCTAATATAAATTAAAATTGACTGTACAAAATAATACTAGTAGTGAGTGTGGAATTAAAAATATACGTAAAATGAAAATGCCTGACATCAATAAGGCAAAAAGCAGGAGGATGTAAACAGAGGTAATATGTTCTAGGGTTCTGCATTATCAACTAAGAACTGAAAGCAATAATTTGTGTTAGACTATACTAAGTCAAGGAGGCATGTGGTAATCTCTAGTAAAAGAATGTATAACTGGCCTGGCGCAGTGGCTCACGCCTGTAATCCCAGCACTTTGGGAGGCTGAAGTGGGTGGATCATTTGAGGTCAGGAGTTTGAGACCAGCCTGACCAACAGGGTGAAACCCTGTCTCTACTGAAAATACAAAATTAGCTGGGCATGGTAGTACGTACCTGTAATCCCAGCTACTTGGGAGGCTGAGGCAGGAGAAACACTTGAACCCGGGAGGCAGAGGTTGCAGTGAGCCGAGATCGTGCCACTGCATTCCAGCCTGGGCAACAAGAGCAAAACGCTGTCTCAAGAAAAAAAAAGTGTATAACTGAAAAGTTATTTGAGGTGACCAGGCACGGTGGCTCACATCTGTAATCCCATCACTTTGAGAGGCCAAGGCGGTGGATCACTTGAGGCTAGGAGTTGGAGACCAGCCCGGGCAATATGGTGGAACCCCATGTCTACTAAAAATACAAAAGTTAGCCAGGCACAGTGGTGGGCGCCTGTAATCTGAGGCACGAGAATCACTTGAACTGGGGAGATGGAGGCTGCAGTGAGTTGAGATCATGCTACTTACTGCACTCCAGCCTGAATGACAGGGCAAGACTTTGTCTCAAAAAGTAAATAAATAAATAAAAAGTTTGTAGAGGGAAAATGGAATAATAAAACTAATTGATTCATTCAGAAGAAGGCAAAAGATAATTAACAAGGAACATAAAATCGGTTGATTAAAAACAAAAATAGTGAGATGAAAGATATAAATTAAATCATATCATTAGCTATATTACATAGAAATTCAAGTAAAAGACTAGGACTGTCAGATTGGATTTAAAAGCCCAAGCATACGCTATTTATCATAGACCTACTTTAAATATAAGGACAAGAAAGGTTAAAGATAAGTAAAAGAATGAAAGAAGTTATATCAAGTAAATGCTTTCCAAAAGCAAGTAGGTATGACTATAGTAATATCAGAACAAAAGCATTACTAAATATAATGTATTATGCTTCTAGAAGCATTACTAGATACGATGCATTACATTAACAAATTAAGGATTACCAGATAAAAGAGGGGCATTTCATAATGATAAAGTAGTCAATACAATAGGAAGAAAACAGAACCCTAAATCTTTGTGCATGCCATACTATAGCTCCAACCGGATAAAAGAAAAATACTGGAAACAACTAAGTGGAGAAACAGATAAATTCATAATCATGGTGGGGGTCCTTATGATACTTTTTTTTTTTTTTTTTTTTTTTTTTTTTTTTGAGACAGAGTCTCACTCTGTCGTCCAGGCTGGAGTGCAATAGCACGATCTAGGCTCACTGCAACCTCTGCCTCCCAGGTTCAAGCGATTGTCTCTACGTCAGTCTCCCGAGTGGCTGGAATTACAGGCGCGTGCCACCACACCCGGCTAATTTTTTGTATTTTTAATAGAGATGGGGTTTCGCCATGTTGGCCACGCTGGTCTTGAACTCCTGACCTCAGGTGATCCACCCACCTCGGCCTCCCAAAGTGCTGGGATTACAGGTGTGAGCCACTGCACCTGGCCCAGATCTTTATTTTATCTCCATTTCAACTTTTTTGTGTGTTCAGAAATGTGTATAACAAAAAAATTAGGGAGGAAGCATGCTCTGTAAAAGAAGGAATTGTTCTGCATATTCCAGCATATTCCAGAATACAGTTTTTCTCCAAGTTCTTGAATCTTTTAGTCTGCTTACTTGGGTAGGTGGAGAGTTCTCAGACATTGAAGGCATGCAGGGAAGAGCAAGTAAGGAGACAAGGTGGAAAAGTCAATGCAGAGAAGCAAAAGAGACTAGAGGAAATATGTCAAAACGTTGTCCGTGGTTGCCTCTGGGTAGTTAGATTATCACTTTTTTAAAAAATCTCCTTGTTTGTAGTATTCCATAACTTTCATATTTTCTACCATGATTGTTAATTATTTTTATAATGAGACAAAATAAAATAAATTTAATTAAACAGAACAGGAATTAAAGAGTGCAAACTGGTAAGAAAGATTTAACAATTGGTTAAAGTTTGGAATAAACCTGCCCTTTTGGGCAGAGATGGTAGCTATTTTCTTCTTTCCTTAGAAGCAGAAAACATTTACAGAGAAATGTGTTTTGTTTCAAAAGCGTAAAAAAATTTACAATCCCAGAAAAACTGGAGGGTATGGGAAGAAGTAACTTGACTAGTGTAGTGACACTGTGTAGACACTGGATGAGAAAGGAGAGGATTTTCTTTTCCTTATTTGTGCCTTTGGCTTTAAAGAGTTTGGGGCTTTTGAGGGCTGGTGGTAGAATCAAAGGAAACGGTAAGGGAGATGTTCAGGTTTCCTTCCAAAAGACTCAAGCCAAGTTGGAAAGAAGGCAGGGATTTAGAGCACCCTTTTGGAAGTAAATATGAATGTAAAGGTTCCCAAATTGTGAAAAGTGAAGGGCAGTTTTGAATTGCTCTTAGAGATTGTCTACCTGCATTCTCTCAATAGAAAGTTCAGAGAGGTCAAATGACTCAAACAAGGTCAGCCAGATTAATGAAAGGAGCCAGACTGAAAACACATCTCATGCAAGGACTCAGCTGGGATGTAATTAGTAGACATATTATAAAAATGAGCATTGTATAGTGTCTGGGTATCTAATGTGTGGCTTATCTGAAGTATATGAGACCTTCAGAACTATCCAGTAAAGTAACTCACATGAATAGTTTAGGTCACAGGGGGCATTAACTGCTGTGTAACTGATTAGAGCCAGTAATCATGGTAGCAGTCTGGACTGGTTAGTAACGATAATTGAAGTTGAACATAATTAGATGACTTTATCCTGTTCTAATTTAGTGTTAAAATTAGACCATGAAATTGAGATGATGCAGGTTAATGAACTTGAAAAGAAAAATAAGCATTTATAAAACCCCCAAATTATACACATAGACTTCAAATAACTCAGACCCTCATATGCCAACTTTGGAACTTCTTGACACAGATTTTAACCAACTAAACCTTCATGTAACCTTCAGAATCACCACATAGCCCATTGTTGAAAAAACCTGGATGACCCTGGAAAGATGGAAGAAGATGTGTGTTTTCACTGTTTTAGGCTATGAGACTCTGTGGTTTAGTCTCAGCCCTGCCCTAAGAAGTTGTGTGAGTCTTGAACAAATCGCTTAACTTTAGAGACCTCAGTTTACTTATATGTGGAGATTGTACTTTAATCTCAGAGTATTGTGCTTTCCTACCAAAAATTGTCATTTGAGGCCAAGTGTGGTGGCTCACTCCTGTAATCCCAGCTCTTTCAGAGGCTAATGCAGTAGGATCATTTGAGTCCAGGAGTTTGAGATCATCCTGGGAAACATGGTAAAACCTGTCTCTTCAAAAAATAAAAAAATTAGCTGAGCATGGTAGCACAGACCCGTAGTCCCACCTACTTAGGAGGCCGAGGTAGGAGGATGGCTTGAGCCTGGGAGGTTGAGGCTTCAGTGAGCTGTGACTGTACTACTGCACTCCAGCCTGAGTGAGAGACTGTCTCAAAAAAATCTCATTCTAGTCAACTGTTTATGACAGGAAACATTTGCAAGCAGTTTATTTTGAACTAACATAAGCCAATTTGTTCTATAATTGTCAGGTAAAAGTCAGTAACCTGGCCATTAAGGTTAGGTGGAGTATCTATGTGCCTCTCCCTCACAATCTTGTTTCCAGGTGGTAAGCAAGGTTATGATAAAGGCAAATCATAAAACAAATTCTGCCAAACCACATTTGTAAGAAAGCAGGCCACGTGCAGTGGCTCATGTCTGTAATCCCAGCACTTCAGGAGGCCGAGGAAGGAGGATTACTTGAGGCCAGGAGTTCAAAGTTATAGTGAGCTATGATCACACCACTGCACTCTAGCCTGGGTGACAGAGCAAGACCTTGTCTCTAATAGATAAAATAAAATAAAATAAAATAATAAAATAAGTACAAGCAATCACATAACAAGATCTTCTAAGCTCAGGGAAGATCCTGGCTTCAGGCACTCTTTCTCTAACCTGAGAGATTCACTCTGAGGACTCAGGAGCTGCCAATACTATGGTTGGTTCAAGAAATAGACTCCTTAATGAAGTGACAGCTACTGGATAAAGTAGAGCTCTAGATCTTAGACCACTTGTGGAGCTTGCTGGATTCTTACAATTGTTCATGCAAGGGCAGTGATGTCTGCACAGTCTATTTTGAGCCAATGAAAAATTATATCTAATATCCCCTAGCTAGTTAACAAACTCTTATACAGATTTCAGCAAGATACTATATTTAAAATGCTTATGTAACTATCTTGGGAAGTGTCTTGGGAGGTGTCAAACAAGATGCAGTGAAGGCACAGTGACTCACATCTGTAATCCTAGCACTTTGGAAGGCCAAGGTGAGAGGATCACTTGAGTCCAGGAGTTCCAGACCAGCCTGGGCAACACAGTGGGACCCTGTCTCTGCTAAAAAATAAATAAACAAACACATAAATAAAAAGAAAGAAAGAGAAAGAAAGAAAGAGAGAGAGAGAAAGAAAAAGAAAGAAAGAAAGAAAGAAAGAAAGAAAGAAAGAAAGAAAGAAAGA
>NC_045437.1:45417495-45495293 GCF_002776525.5 Piliocolobus tephrosceles
AGAAAGAAAGAAAGAAAGAAAGAAAGAAAGAAAGAAAGAAAGAAAGAGAAAGAAAGAAAGAAAGGAAGGAAGGAAAGAAAAGAAAAGAAAAAAAAGAAAGGAAAGAAAAGAAAAGAAAAAAAGAAAGAAAGAAAGAGAGAGAAAGATTAGCTGGGTGTTTTAGTCCACACTTGCATTGCTATAAAGAAATACCTGAGACTGGGAATTTACAAAGAAGAGAGGTTTAATTGATTCATGGTGCTGCAGGCTGTGTAGGAAGCATGGTGCTGGCATCTGCTCGGCTTCTGTGGAGGCCTCAGGAAACTTTCATTCATCGCAGAAGGCAAAGGGGAAGCAGGCATGTCTTACATGGCTGGAGCAGAAGCAAGAGAGAGAAAAGAAAGGAGGTATTACACACATCCAGATCTCATGAGAACTCACCTCCCAACTGGCCCCACCTTCAGCACTGGGGATTACATTTTGACATGAGACTTGGGTGGGGGACACAGATTCAAACGATATCATCAGGCATTGTGGCACATACCTATAGTCCTAGGATCTATGAGGCTAAGTTGGGAAGATCATCACTTGAGCCCAGGAGTTTGAGGCTGCAATAAACTATGGTGTGCTACTGCACTTCAGCCTAGGCAACAGGACAAGACCCTATCTCAAAAAACAAAAACAAAAGCAAGCAAACAAACAAATAAAAGACACACCGATGGCATGCAGGGAAGAACAAGTGTGGAGAAAGTGAAAAGTCACCATAGAGAAGCAAAGGAGACTAAAGGAAATACTTCAAAATGATGCCAGTACTTGCCTCTGGGTAGTTAGATTACCCAGAGGCAACAGATTTTTAAAAATCTGTTTCTTTGTAATTTTCTGTGACTTCCATACTTTCTACCATGATTGTCGATTATTTTTATAAGACAAAAATAAAAGAAATTTATTAGAACAGGAGTGAAAGGGGAGTGTGGATTCCTGATTTGAGTACTTTAAATGTTAACTGATTACCTCTTGGTGAGATTAAAGTTAATTTATACATATATACCAGTCTTTATGCTGTCAGACATTATGTTTCCCAATATGCAACAAATAGGATATGGGTAAGTAGACAAAAACAATGGAAACTCATAAAAATAACGATTATGTGGATACATCAATATTTGGAAATCCATGTACAAAATAATGTTACATAAAAAAGAACAATATGTAAAGATAATGTAAATTAAAGAATTTGTTGAAGTTATGTAAATTGTACATATATATGGAAAGATGTCAAAAGTTAGAATGAATTTCTTTTTCCTTCTAATACTTTTCAAGTACAAAATGGAGAAAATAGCTTATTATTATCTCTACCAATTTAACTGTCTCCAAACCACAATCATTCATCCATTCATTCATTCAGCAAACATTTACTAAGCATTTACTGTGTGTCAGGCACTGAGGACACAAAGGTGAATTGGACCAAAGCCTTGGCTTCAAGGAGCTAATGATCTGGTGTTTTGAAACAAGTAAATTTAGATTATAATATAGTAGGTACTATAAGAGGGACCTGAAAAATGCTGCAGAGGCTCCCAACCTTGGGCCAGAATTTCCCACCACCTGCAGGACCTATCTGTGGGGACATACTATAAGCAACTCTGATGAAACATGACCAGAACTTAACTTGTGTCCCCTTGCCTCCCACTCCCGCAACCTGCCTTTCCTTCTTGTTGTAGGGCAGGCAGAACAAGTACAGCTTGTGGCTACATCCATAGGCTTCTAAATTGTGAGAGTGAGTCCCCCCCGCAAAGACTGTGCTGACTGCAGAGGCCCACGGTGTTACCCTGATCTGTTGGTTGTCTCACACAACTGGATACAGAGTGAATACCTGCCTCAAGGCAGCCATTTCAGAAACCAACCCACTGCTGGCTAAGTCCCTGATAAGAAAACTCTTTTCCAACAGGGACAGTGTTTGGTTAGGCCAACTTTCTTCCTAGGAAATTTAAACTGTAAGTCTAAGGAAAGAGTCAAGCAGTTGGCAGGAGCAGAATCCAAAAGATACTCAGAAGACAGCATACAGAGCCATGAATGAACAGAAACTATTAGTATGATAGACCTGAGGAAAAGGGTGAAATGATTGATGGGTGATAATAAGATGGGGACAGAGAGATGCCGTCACAAGGAGGATCTGCCTCCTTTGGCTTCCCAAAGTGCTGGGATTATAGGCATGAGCCACCGTGCCCAGCAATTATTTTTAAAAGAGAAATATGGTCAGGCACATTGGTGGATCGCTAGAGCTCAGGAGTTCAAGGCCAGCATGGCCAATATGATAAAACCTCATCTCTACAAAAAATAAAAAAAGTAGCCAAGTGCAGTGGCATGTGCCTATAGTCCCAGCTACTTGGGAGGCTGAGGTGGGAGGACTGCTTGAGTCTGGGAGACAGAGGTTGCAGTGAGCTGTTGGGGTCCATGTGTTTCCTAAACAAAGGAATGAACACACAAGACAACACAAGACAAGATAAACATGGCGGCCGCCCCGAACGACACGCTCTGCTTTATTTTATACAGTCGTTTGTGGAATGTTACCAAGTCACAAGACACATTGTTGTTTTTCTGACCTTTCCCTGACTTTCTGGATTTTCAAGATGTTTACACATAAACAAGCCCCCAGGGTCTGCTGTTTGCAGCTGGCTCCTTTGTCCTCCCTGTATGCAGGGAAGGAACGTCCTGCTTCGTTTGCAAGAGCAGGACTTATTGGGAACGCCCTGCTTCGTTTGCAAGACCAGGACTTATCGGGAACATCTTGTTTGCGAGCACGTAGTCCTCTACAGTGAGCTGAGAGCAAACCACTGCACTCCGGCCTGGGCAACAGAGCAAGGTCTTGTCTCAAAAAAAAGAAGGAAAGAAAAACATAAATGTGTCAACAAGAATATGAAGAGCAAACTTTAGAAATACATGCAGAATTCAAATAAATGTCTTTGTTACTTCTTATGATAGTAAAAAGAAAGCTCTATTCCAATAGGGACAATGTTTGGGTAGGCCAATTCTCTTTCTAGGAAACTTAAACTGTAGGTATGAGGAAAGAGTCAAGCAGTTGGCAGGTGCAGAATCCAAAAGATAGTCAGAAGACAGTGTACAGAGCCATGAGTGAGCAGAAACTATGAGTATGATAGGCCTAATTTTCCAAGATAATGTGAGGAAATCTTCATTTCTTGTAAACAAATCCTATTGCTATCCTTGGATGAGGAGATTTAGGGATATAAACATGTCAAATTCAGCCCGAAGTAGTATGTGGATTTAATGTGACCCCTATTAAATTCCCAACAAGAATTGTTTGGAGAGGGGAGTGCTTAACAAAATTATCCTAAAATTAATATGGAAAAACTTGTAAGAATGGCAAGGAAAATTTTACAAAGAACAGCTAGGAAAACTAGGACTCCCAGGTATCAAAATAAATCACAATAATAAAAGGTTTATAGACAATGCAAGAATATAAAAATTAATGGATCAGAAAAAAGCCACCAAATAGACCTTTACATAAATAATTATTATAATATACAACAATGATTTAATATACACTATAACTCAATAGGAAAGAAATAAATTATTAAATAAATGATTGGGGATGAAGGGTTAGGTATTGAAAAAAACAATCATTCAAGACTTTGGGGCCGGGCACTGTGGCTCAAGCCTGTAATCCCAGCACTTTGGGAGGCCAAGACGGGCAGATCACAAGGTCAGGAGATCGAGACCATCCTGGCTAACACGGTGAAACCCTGTCTCTACTAAAAAATACAAAAAACTAGCCGGGCGAGGTGGCGGGCACCTGTAGTCCCAGCTACTTGGGAGGCTGAGGCAGGACAATGGTGTGAACCCGGGAGGCGGAGCTTGCAGTGAGCTGAGATCGCGCCACTGTGCTCCAGCCTGGGCGACAGAGCGAGATTCCGTCTCAAAAAAAAAAAAAGACTTTGATGCCATCTATCTATCTATCTATCTATCTATCTATCTATCTATCTATCTATCTATCGATCGTTAACCTAAATAACAGACACAGAGAGAGATTCTCTGAAATAAAATGATATTTATTTGGGAGTAAGCATTGCAATGGAAATATGGTGGATGTATTCAGGACAGTGGTTCTCAAAGGAAGACAAAAGTTTTTAAAGAAAAAAATGAGGAGGATTACACCATTGTTTTGATACCATTATCCCTGGCTACAAGGAGCAGTAATAAGAGTGGCATCAGTCAAGTTTGGACAGGCAGTTGCTGGGTAGATGTCCTCACAGAAGTACAAGTCTGAACAATAACAATTTCAAAACCAAATCATTAAGGAAACACACACATCAATTTATTTTGGATTTTAGAAAAGGTAAAATGAAGAGAAACAATAATGCTCCAAAGCAAGATGGAGCTTTCAGCTAAATTGTCTATTTCTCCTTTGTTCCATATAGAATACCACCATACCTTCTTACATAATTCTAAACTCCACCCAACTATTTCCTCATTTGCCAGTGTTAAAAGAAAAATACAGGAATTTTTGGTGTTGCATATTTTTTCCATGGTGGGCTGATAGTGTAAGTTTTATTTATTTATTTAGTATTTTATAAACATTTATCAAGATTATTGCTTTTCCTGCTACATTGGAAGGGATTGTCATGGGTACAACTGGCTGAGGCCTGCTTCATGGGCAGTAAAGTGATTTACCAAGACAGTTGTAGGTAAAGAAGAGCATATTTTTTAGAGAAAGTATGAAAATACATTACAAGACTTCAATGGGAAGCACAGCAGTTGTCTGGAAAGAGATGGGGGCTGGAGGGAAGTTTTATAAGGTCATGCTGGAGGGGGCTACATGTGAAATGAGGTCATGTGCCTCCAGAATGAGGTTGTCGTGCCTGTGGGCTGTTTGTGGGTAGCTGCTTCTCTGAACAATTGCTCATTGTTCTTCCCCAGTGGGGGACCTCCTCAACATGGGGCCCCTTCCTTGTTGCTGCTTACTCATCTATCAGCACTCCACATTATCCCCCTGACAGACCAACAATAACAAATCTTTAGTATTGGGGCAGAGGTCTCATCTTCCAACTATGTCCCACTGGCCTGGGGCATAGAGTTGATCCTACCTATGGTTGTTGGTCTGTCAGGAGACCCTGTGGATCATTGTCCCAGATTGTGGGACTTACAATATTGGATCTTACCAGAGGAAGGGACTCATCAGAGAAGGGGAGCATGTCATGGCAAAACTGGTGTCCAGTTGAATCCAGAGGAAATTCATAAAGGAAGCAGACATCACTGGGGAGAGACTGATATCCTGTTCACAGCATCATTTCAAGGTGAAACTGTTGAGTTCTGGAAGATTTTTTTTTTTTTTTTGAGACAGAGTTTCATCTTTGCCACCCAGGTTGGAGTGCAATGGCATGATCTTGGCTCACTGCCTCCCAGGTTCAAGTGATTCTCCTGCCTCAGCCTCCTGAGTAGCTGGGATTACAGGCAACCATCACCCCACCCAGCTAATTTTTGTATTTTTAGTAGAGATGGGGTTTTGCCATGTTGGCCAGGCTAGTCTCAAACTCCTGACCTCAGGTGATCCACCTACATCAGCCTCCCAAAGTGCTGGGATTACAGGTGTAAGCCACTGCATCTGGACCCAAAAAAAATTTTTTTTTTAAGCCAGTTGCTGAAAAGACAAAGAAAACCCTTTTTCGGTGTGCCTGTTTTGCCTTATTGGAAGCTCATTTAGATAACTTGGAAGTTAAACTCAACAAAAAGTGTTTGAATTTCATTAGACAGAGGAAGAGTGTGTTCAGGATTATAAGTAGAGCAGGGGAATACATGACTTTTAGAAACAGCATGAGAATTTTTTTTTATTACATTGAGGATTTAGACATATCAAGCAAAGCCAAGGGTACATAATTAAGTTACACCTGAGGTAAGCATTGCTTAAATTTTTGACCTTCAAGATGAAATATTTTAGCATTAGGCCATAATAACAGTTAGAACTGCAGGGAAAAGTTGCAGAACCTGACAAAGGGTGAAAGAGAGAGTTATTATCATAGGCCTTCTTCAGGGGAGAAAAAGCTGAAAGCAGCAGGATACAGAAAAAGTTGAACTTCTGAGATACGATTCTGAGAAGTTTTTTTTAAAAGAAACATTTATAAAATTGAAAGTGAAACTTCTTGTAATTTTACTAAGAGCAGATTAATACCTTAAGAAAACCTTGCTTTAATGTCGGAGACCAATGTTAGAAAAGATTATATCTTAATTACATACAACATTCCTTTTATAAATTTCCTTTCATGAATTTTCTCATGACCTACACAGACCATCTATGACATTCTCGGACTTTCTGACTTGTCCTAAACATCTCTCTTTCTTTCCTTTTGTAATTTTTTTTGCAGTTGCAAGATTTAATAGAGTGAAAACAGAGCTCCTGTACAAAGGGAAGGGACCCAAAGAGGGTACCCATTGCCTGCTCGAATGCCTGGGTTTATATCCCAGTCATTGTCCCTCCCCCTGTACTCTCAGGTGATAGATGATTGGCTATTTCTTTACCTCCTGTTTTAGCCTAATTAGCATTTTAGTGAGCTCTCTGTACTACCTGATTGGTCAGGTGTGAGCTAAGTTGCAAGTCCCATGTTTAAAGGTGGATGCAGTCACCTTCCCAGCTAGGCTTAGGGATTCTTAGTCGGCCTAGGAAATCCAGATAGTCCTGTCTCTCAGTCCCCCTTCTCAATAGGAAAATCCAAGTGCTGTTGGGGAGTTTGGCTGATGACTGCTCTAACTGCTTCCTGCTGAATTGGGGCAGAGTAGGGGTTGTACAGTTGAGATTTCCTCAGGAGGGGTGCCTTTGATGTCATCAACATTGGAGCATGGGCTAGCAGGCTGGTCCAGGGGTCTGCGGTAGATCTGCATCATGGACTGCATATGGGGCTCCATATGAAGAATGATTTGTAGTTTTACAGCTTCAATTCTGGAAGAGACAAACTTAACAAGGAGGTTAAAGATACAGGGGTTGAAATGTATGGCCTGCAGTGCAGGGGCTTAGTTCTTTGGCACATTTCACAGGCCTTGACTATCTGTTTGATAGTTTTGAAAAGGCCTGGTCCAGTAAATAATAATTTGGCCATCTAATGGGTGCTATCAATGCCTAAGTGAAAGGTTTGGTGAAAGGTTTTAAGTAATTTCCTTTGGTTAGCTGCAGGCAAAAGTATTTTTCCTTCTTTGGTGGCTAGCCATCCTGAGGGGTGGAAACTATGTCCTCATGAGGTTCCCCCATTCTGTTTCTCCTGCTGAGTACTGGGGCTTGGTTTCCTGGAGGAGATTACCCCATACTAGGGGTCCTTCTGGAAGCATTTCTAATGGAAGGCCTCCCTTGCGGCTCTTTTGGCTTCAATATCCACTTGGCAGTTCCCTTCTATTTCCCTTTCCTTTCCTTTCTGATGACCCAGAAGTGTAAGACTGCCACCTCTTTAGGTTTCTGTACAGCCAATAATAATCTCCTAATGGCTTCCTGATGTTGGATAGGTGTTCCCTCGGAAGTTAGGAATTCCCTTTCTCTCCATATTGCTGCTTGGGCATGGAGGACTAGGTAAGCAAACTTAGAGTCTGTATATATATTTACCCTTTTTCCTTTTCCTAATTCTAGTGCCCAAGTGAAGGCTATTAGTTCTGCCAGCTGAACACTAGTTCCTGGAGTAAGGGGATTACTTTCAAGTATTCCATTATCACTGACCACTGCATACCCCGCTTTTCAAAGCCCTTTTTCTACAAAGGAACTTCCATCAGTATACAAGTTGAGGTCGAGATCAGTCTAGGGAACCTCTAGAAGGTCCCCTCGAGTGGCATAGCTTTGAGCAATTACTTGTTGACAGTTATGTTCTAGTTTTTCTTCATTGTCTGGAAGAAATGTGACTGGATTAAGGGTTGTACAAGTGCACAGTCACAGCACTGGTCCTTCACGTAATAGAGCTCGATATTTAAGCAAACGATTGTCTGACAGCCACAAGTCTCCTTTAGCAGTGAGTATGCCATTCACATCATGAGATGCCCACGCAGTAAGATCCCTTCCCTGTATCATTTTAACTGCTTCAGAAACTAAGACTGCTACTGCTGCCACAAACAATGAGGCCAACCCTTTGCCACTACATCAATTTCCTTACTCAGGTATGCCACAGGTTACAAGCTGGTCCCTCGGATGTGTGTAAGGACTCCTAGAGCTATTCCTGTTTTTTTCTGTGACATTTAAAGAAAAGTCTTGCCCCATTGGCAAGCTTAACACTGGGGCTTGGGTTAGGGCCTTCTTTAGGGCCTGGAAAGCCACTTTGGCTTCAGATGTCCATCTAACTAAATGGGTATTGACTTTCTGAGTTTCCTTAGTTAGTGTATATAATGGTCTATTTCACCGTACCTGGGAATCCATATTCGGCAGAAGCCTGTTATGCCAAGGAAGCTTCTTAGTTGCTTTAGGGTTTGGGGATGAGGATAAGCCAGTATAGGCTGGATACATTCCTCACTGAGGGCCCTGGTGCCTTTGGATAATTTTAGCCCTAAGTATTTAACCTGCTGTGAGCAGAGCTGAGCCTTTGGTTTGGAAACCTTGTAGCCACAGGTGGTAAGGAAATTTAAGAGTGCTTGGGTGGCTTGATGGCACAAGGTTTCTCAACAGGTGACTAAAAGTAAATCATCCATGTACTGAAGGACAAGAGTGTCCAGGTATGAGAACTGGCTCAAGTCTTGGGTTAAAGCCTGGCCAAATGGATGGGGGCCATCCCTGAACCCTTGGGGTAAAAGAGTCCAGGTGAGTTGAGACATTGGGTACGGAGGACCTTCAAAGGCAAACAAGAATTGAGGGTCAGGATGTACAAGGATGCAGAAAAAGGCACTCTTAAGGTCCAGGACTGTAAACCACTCTGCTTCCTCTGGTATTTGGAAAAGTAGAGTGTAATGGTTAGGTACAGCTGGATATAGGGGGACAACGGCCTCACTGATAATCCTGAGATTCTGCAATAATCTCCACTGTCCGTTGGGTTTCTGTACTCCTAAAATTGGAGTATTGCAGGGGCTATTGCATGGTTTTACCAGGCCTTCACTTTTAGGTCCTTAACAATCTTTTGGAGTCCTTGTTGGGCCTCGGGTCTAAGGCGGTACTGCCTTTGGTAGGGAAAGGAGGCGAAATCCTTTAGGGTAACTTAAACAGGATGGACATTCTTTGCTCATCCATATTGTCCTTCTGTTGCCCAGACTTCAGGATTGATTCGTTCCTCAAGGAGGGGACAACAAACAGGTGTTCCTTCTCCTATGTTCAGATGTATAATGGCCCCTGCTTTTGCTAGAATGTCTCTCCTTAACAAGGGAGTCGGGATTCCAGGCATAATTAGAAAAGCATGTGAAAACAGTAAAGTTCCCTAGTCACACCTTAGTGGCTGGGAGAAGTATCTAGTGACTGGCTGTCCTAGGACCCCTTGGATAGTGACAGATCTGGGGGACAGTTGTCTGAAACAGGAGAGTAAGACTGAGGAGGCTGCGCCAGTGTCCAGGAGACAGTTAACCTCCCGGCCCTCAATGGTCAAGCACACCCAGGGCTCCGTGAAGGTGATGGCATGGGCTGGCGCTTGCCCTAGGCACCCTCAGTCCTGCTGCTGGATCATCTGGTTAGTGGCTTCTGACTCAGAGAACCTTCATCCCCTGGGGCAGTGGGCCTTCCAGTGATTCCCTTGACATAAGGGACATAGACGAGGGGGTGGCTTATTTCTATTTAGGCAATCATTTTTAAAGTGTCCTTGTAGACTACACTGGAAACAAACCCTATTACGCATTTGATTTGCCCAGCCTTTCCCTGATCCAGAGCCTCCAAAGTCCACTTGCCTGAGGGCCATGACTAAAGCGGTGGCCTTTTTCTTATCTCATTTGTCCCCATTCCACCTGCTCCTCCTGATCTCTATTATAAAATACTGAGGTTGCCAAGTTCAATAGGATTCTTAAGTTTTGCTCCAGGCCTAAGGCATACTTTTTAAGTATTTTCTAATGTCCGCAGCTGACTGAGTGATAAACTTATCCTTTAAGATTAGTTGACCTTCAATAGAGTCAGGTGACAGAGAGGTATGCATCCTCAATGCCTCCCTTAGTCTCTCCAGAAAGGCAGTAGGATTTTCTTCCTTTCCCTGTGTTATAGTGCACATCATTGAATAATTTATAGGCTGCTTCCTAGCACGCAAGTTAACAAATATCTGTGGCACCAATCTCCATGTCCTGATTCTGTGTCCCGGTGAGGGTCTACACTGGGAACTGCCTGCTGGCCTGTGGGGAATTGTTCTCTTTACTCTGTTGTCATCCTATCACTGACCTGACTGAGATACCAGAGATCTCCAGACTCTCGGGATGCAGTTATGGTGGCACTTCTCTCATCTCGGGTTAGTGTCTGGTTTAGCAGTAACATTATATCTCTCCATGTCAGATCAAAGGATTCTCCTAACCTTTGTAAAACATCAATATAGCCATCAGGGTTATCTGAGAATTTACCTAGGTCTATTTTAATTTGCTTCAAGTCTGAGAGGGAAAAAGGTACATACACTCTGGCTGGGCTGAATTCTCCAGAATACATCTTAGGGCATTTTTGCCTTGGGGGGAACATTTCCCATCTGAAAAAAGAACATAGGGATGCCAGCACCCCTAGTCATTTTCTGATGAACATTAGTCTTAGAGAGTCCTCTATGGTCCTGATACTCCTTTCTGGGGTGCATAACCATCCATGGACCTCTGCTTATTGGATTAGTTACGTTCACTGATGTAGCAGTCATGCACCTGTTTTCCCACCTTTCTTAACCACAAAGAAAGGGGTCTAGGCTGTGGATTCTAGTGGTCCTTTACTAGCGTGCCCGATATTGCCTTTGCACTCAGGGGTGAGTTCTAGAGCTGGGCTGGGTTTCTGAGTATTTCACAGTAACCCAGTTGCCCCTCAAGATGCATTCCTACAAACAACAGTTCTTATGCAAATTTATTTCAGAGAGGGTGTGAGTAACATTTTGAGTCAGGATTGAGATAGAGTTTTTTGATTCTGTAAGTACTTTAAGGTTTGGCTGAGTGCAAACAGCTCAAACTTTGAGCAGACCAATTATTAGGCAATTCTCTTAACTCTGCTTCTACAAAAGTTTCTCTCAATTATTGAATACCCATTGTGTTTTATTCTCAATCACCTGGGAGGAAGGTCTATTGTCCTGTCCTGAAGGGAGTTCCTCCTAGGTCTGGCTGGACCTTTGTATGGTAATTAAGATTTAAATTCCCTGTTAGGAAGTCTGCTGGGTTAAGGGAATTTTCAGTGGTTAATGTTAAATTATCTTTGTTTAACAGAATAGTCCCATACTTTAAGATTTTTGAGTTAGTAAGCTACTTTTTGCTTTTTTGACTTAGGATAGTTCTGATGTGCTCACAACGAGGTTTCCTCTAAAGGCTAATTTTCTAGTTTCTTCTGTTAACAAAGTAGTTGCCACTACAGATTGAATGCATTTGGGTCACCCACGGGTTCCTGAGTTAAGGATTTTTGATAGGAAGGCTACTGGTTGTCAGTGGCCTCAGTGCTTTTGGATTATGCCCTTATTTACACTGACAACAAAGTGGTATTGGAGTGTTATAAGGTCACGGAGAAAACCTTCAGTTATCAATTACAGGGTTTGAATTTACCCTGGCTTTTAAATAAATAGGGTACACTGTTTTTTCATTACTACTTCTATCTTTCTCTTTCTCTCTTTCTTCTTTCTGTCTTTGTAGATGGATTTTTGGAAACACAGTGGAAGGACGTTCACTCGTTGCCCCCATTTGCCACCATAGGAATATGTGCCTCCCTTTTATTTATTCAATTTGCTTTCATCCTGATCTATTACGTTGTTGTAGATCCAGTGCCAGTTGTTACAGTACTGGGTTATCAGTTCTAAGGCCCTGGCAAGGGTGGTGGGGAACAGGTCCCACATAACTGCCCATGTCGAAAGCTGTATGCCTAAATTGGGAGGGACACCAGGGACAAGACTCCCTGGGTTCATAGCCTAGGGGCCTAAGGATGCAGCTTAGAGCTTCCTTAGATCCCTTTGGAGATACAACCTGCTCTAATACTTGGGAGAGGAAGTGAAAGTCTGAAGCATTAGTATCTAGGAGGCAGGGATCAGAGGAAGTAGATTCATAGGTAAGGAGAATTTTGGGGCCACACTTTCAAGAAATTAGTGGTCAGTGTCTGGACGGAGGGAGAGGAAAACAAAGAACAAAGGTGACTAAGATGGCGTACTTCTGGGTTCTTCATCACCAACTTTCCCACGCCCGGGAAAGGCACAGGTCAACTGCGCAGGCGCAGCATGACTCTGACCGAGGAAACCGAAACCTACCTGGCCCTGCCCACCGCAGGGCCCTCCACCCGCCCACATCCCGCCAACTGCCCTCCCACTCCCGGGCCCAAGACATAAAAGCCACTCTGGGCTGGCGCGCCTCACGAACTTCCTCGGCCCCTCCTCATATGTGGACCTAGGAACCTCGGGAGAATGCCGGAGCGACTTCCTCAGCCTCCGCAGCTGGAGACTGGTGAACCTCGCCTCCTCTTTCTTTACATTGGCTACGTAATAAAGTCTCCTTTTTATCTTGCCTACTTGCCTTTTCTCTGGCGCCCGCTCTGGTGGTCGCATAAAACAAATCAGTCAGGACCCAGGAGGTATGGGTCAGAAGGAAAGGTAGGGGCACACGCATGGGCAATTGTTGAGTAGAGACTTCTGGCTGTGCCATAATCTCAACTGGCTAATGCCAGGAATTCAGGATGACAGCTTTCTGCCTCTAGTCGTCCCTCAGCTTCCCTAGGAAAACTGAAAGTGGAAGCTGGTTGCAGGCAGACCATGCTCCCAACCCAGTAGGGTTGGGGATTGTCAGAAAGCCCTTTCCCAGACAGTCTCACACCTGAGTCTTTTTTTTTTTTTTGAGACGGAGTCTCGCTCTGTCACCTGGGCTGGAGTGCAGTGGCCGGATCTCAGCTCACTGCAAGCTCCGCCTCCCGGGTTCACGCCATTCTCCTGCCTCAGCCTCCCAAGTAGCTGGGACTACAGGCGCCTGCCACCTCGCCTGGCTAGTTTTTTGTATTTTTTTTTTTTAGTAGAGACAGGGTTTCAACGGGTTAGCCAGGATGGTCTCAATCTCCTGACCTCGTGATCCGCCCGTCTCGGCCTCCCAAAGTGCTGGGATTACAGGCTTGAGCCACCATGCCCAGCCACACCTGAGTCTTAAGTCTGGTGGCCACACTAATCGTTTTTAACTGGCTGACAGGTGCCCCATATTGTCCTCCAATTCTAAGGAAGGATAGGACAGGACAGCAAGTGAAAGTGGTCCAATATTACTCACCACTTTGGAGGTCCCTTCGTGGTTGCCAAAACGTTACCGGTGGTGGTGGTGGGGGGGTCCTTTTTCTTAGAGCTCCCAAGATGGTGGCAGCTGCTCTCAAAATGGCAGCAAGCCTCTTGTTCTCTGACCTGGGGTTCTTGGCCTCACAGTTTCCAAGGAATGGAATCTTGGGCCATGCGGTGAGTCTTATAGCTCTCTTAGAAGCCATGGGTCACAGAAGAGAACCGTGGAACCCAGTGACTAGTGTTCAGCCTGATTAGGAAGAACCTGGGCACTTAGCCATGCAGGAACAATGGCAAGCCTTTAGCCCAATCAGGGGCGGCAATGGGCACCTTGCTGGATCAGGAGCGCAGTGGACCTCCTGCCAGATCTGGAGGGGTGGAAGTCAGCAGCGGGTCTGTGAGGGCAGCAAACAGTGGTGGTGGATGGCAAGCGAAAGCTCAGCTCAAGCCATAACAAACACGGACCAGAAGAGTGCGCGGTTGCAAGATTTAATAGAGAGAAAACAGAACTCCCATAAAATGGGAGGGAACCCAAAGGGGGTTGCCCACCTCTTTCTTTAAAAAAAAGTTATTTTATTTTTCAACAAGAATTTGCCATACAATATATTTTCTCATATAAAATTTTTTTACTTTATAACCTTCCTTCCCGAAAATACCTCTTTGCCTTTATAACCTTACTTACGTCTCTTTTATTTCCTGGTTGCTTTTACCTTGTTTTTTATACAACCTTTAAATAACCTTTGAATTAGACAAAAATTATTTTCCTTTTGTTAGGAAGTTAAGATTTGTACTGCATGTTGCTGAGCAAGTTCTGTGAAGGGGGAGCAAATGAGGAGGTTTTCTACATACTGTAGAAGTTATCTTCCCACAAGAGATTATTCAGTTATGTTTTTATTAGGGCTTGTCTGAATAAGTGTGGGCTATTTTAAACCCTTGAAGTAGGGCTGTTTATGTTGAAATTATTGGTTAAAAATTTAGGCAGTTTTCCTAGGAGAAACAGGGCTATTAGAGGGAGAGATGAATTCAGAGGTTGGGTAAATATTAAGCAGGCACCTATCTTGGAAAGCATATTTCTGCCCTAAAAGGGTGTGAGGTATTTAGTTATCAGCAACTGGTGGGAGAATGGCCATTGGTCCCTTAAGTAATATAAAAGGATGTAAATTTTTTCTTTTTGGAGGGAGAGGATGCCATTTGCCTTCATTACCCAACAGGATTTGGAGGAGAGTTGCTCAGGGAAGATTAGTGCAGAGTAGGCAGTGTTTGAACTCAAAAGGGAAATTTATAATTTCATTTGTCCTCTCCAGAGTGCCTTTGGCTTTGTCCTGTTGATGACAGTGTCTGATTTGAAAGTCAGCTGGAGCAGAGAGCCCCTTTAGCTCAAGACCATCAGGGATTGGGATTCTGTCCCAGAGTCCCTTTAGCCCTCAGGGCAGTCCTGTTTCCAGTGGCCAAGCTTGTGGCAGAGTGAGGGGAAATTGTGTGGGGCTTTTTCCCATTTATTTCATTAAGGCAGTTTACTTTTCAATGGCCTGGCCTTCTGCACCAGTAGCAGTTACCTGAAGGAGTGTCCTTAGAGTAAGCTGGAGGGGGCTGAGGGCTTGTAAAGCAGCCAACGCTAGAGCCTGCCTCTTGTCCTTGTGTTTTTCTTTCTCCTTAACTCTGTCCTCTTTATTCTGCTTAGTTATAAAAGGCTGAGGAGGCTAACTTGAGGATTTTCTGCATATGGGTCATGCTGTATTTTACAAGAAAATTACATGTTTCCTTTTGAGAGCCTGATAATTTATCCCAGTGCTTTAAAATGCAACCCAGAGGTGAATCTGAAGGAATAGACAGGGTTTGTCTCATGGTAGGACTGGAAAATGATGAGCTGCTGGGGACTAATGTCCACTGGGGACACAAACCACATTTTCTCTTGGGGCATAATGCTAAGGAAAAGGGTTCCACTCATGTTAACTGAGGCACTTGAGTGCACTTTCTAAAGAGGCGTCCCATGTTTCTCACTAGAAAAAACCTCTTGATTCCGGGGCCATATGCTGAATGGCCAGTCCATGTAAGCAGTTACACAGTGATCAGCCCAGGTATGAGGAAAAAGGGTAAAGAAATAATTCAGCCTGGTGCCAGCCTAGGAGAGTAGGCGGGTAAGGGAAGACTCACTGTTGTGAGGTCACTTGAAATCACCTGTTTTGGGAACATCTGGAGAAAGAGATCTGACTGTCTTTACAGGAGAATTTAGAGTGAGAAAGAGAAGGTCTGAGTTCCCCAAAACTTGTGTGCCAGTTGCAACATACAGAGGGACTGGGGGCTTTCTTACCAGAAAGGGTAGGAGAGGGTCTTCCTCCCTTCCAAGCAAAGAAGTCAAACCTGCTCACCCTCTGGCCTTCATGGGTCCATATTGAGATCATGGATGCAACCACGAGCATCCATCAAATTGAACATTGCTCACTACCTGGCTGATGGGTTCAATCATACCACAAAACTCCGCATCACACTGTACACCATGTATCAAACCTGCACATGTATCCCCTGAATTGAAAATAAAGGTGAAACTTAATAAATAAATAAGAAATAAAACAAAAAACAGAAGACACAATTATAAAAATAAAAGAACACCCTGGGATTTCAGTTATGGAGTGATATAGTGGAGAAAAATGTCTTAAAAGGAAACACATATTTAGTTTATATTTATCAATACATATATTGAGATCCTAAAAAATTCGAGGAACTTCCACTATAAAAATAAGATCTAGTCCCTACTCTCAAGGTGCTTACAGAGAGTAATACATGTATTTATACTTGTTTTTTGTTTTGTTTTGTTTTGTTTTTTGAGACAGTCTTTCTCTTTTGCCCAGGATGGAGTGCAGTGGTGCAATCTTGGCTCACTGCAACCCCTGCTTCCCAGGTTCAAGCGATTCTCCTGCCTCAGCCTCCTGAGTAGCTGAGATTACAGGCATGTGACACTATGCCTGGCTAATTTTTTGTATTTTTAGTAGAGACGGGGTTTCACCATGTGAAACCAGCTAGGCTGGTCTCAAACTCATTGCCTCAAGTGACCTGCCCACTTCAGCCTCTCAAAGTGCTGGATTACAGGCATGAGCCACTGCGCCTGGCCTATACTTGAAGTACCTATTTGAAAATGTGTTTCAAATATGTGTGTTCTCATGTATTGAGATCATTACTATGGCTATCAGGAAGGATTTTTTTAGTTTCATATTTTTCTTGAGAAATACTAAGATAAAGCCTAAAATATTTACTTCATATATGTCATAAATATAACATCAATTGTGGAATGCACCACAATGTCAGCATTGTCCTCTGACTTGGCATGAACTTAAACTTGTAATGTGACTTTTGAAATAATGGAGGTCAATTTGTAAATATTCCTACAAATCATTAAGGAAAAGGCTAACAACCCAGCAAAAATGGGCAAAAGATATACATAAAGAGTTCACAAGAAAGAAAATGCAAATGGTTCTTAATGTCTTAAAACAATCTCAATATCACTCAGAGTACAAATATAAATTAAAACTACTATAAGATACAATTTTCATTTATCAGGCTGGCAAAGACAATTTTTTTCCCTGTCTATTCAAAGTAACACCATTTTCTTTATTAGTTCCAGAGGGCAAGTAAGAGCAGGGAGTCCACATAGCATTGGCCAACCAAGCTTACGAAAGGAAGGCACATTTTTAAAAAGTCATAGATTCAAATCCATGAAAGAAAATTCTCAGTGCATTAGGCCATAGAATTTATTTTAAAAAAACTTACCCTCACTTATTATTTACATACTTGGAATACTGTTATGTGCTTTACATATATTGTCTCATTTAATCCTCATTAAAAATCTATAATTGTGCATTTTTCAAAGAAGGAATTTGAGATTCTGAAAGTTTATTAGATAGTTTAAATAATTTTTTCAATATTATAATAAAGTGTTGTCTGATTCCAAAAACCCTGCTCTTAACTATTACTCTATACCACACCCGGAAAATGAATATTGATACTATTATTCTAACACGGGTCAATAAAAAAAACTTTCAGAGAGACTTTGTTCAGCTTCTAAAGCTTTTCTATTAGACATTTCTGAAGCATGATATACTTACTATTTTAATTTTCTTTTTTGTCTGTAGTAATAGTTACAACCTTAGCTAGCTAAAAAGTATACTTAAATAGACTCTGGTGGAACTTAAACATAAAATTTTAATGTGTTTTGTCTATATCTGACTCTTTTCTCCTTCTAGCCACCTTATCTCATAGATATTGAGTTTTCTTTTTCAAAGCATTGAAAATGATAGGGCTTTTGGATACTATGAAGACTGAAATGTGTTTCTTGTAGGCAACACATTGTTAGGTCTTGGTTTCTGTTTTTTGTTTTTAATCCATTCAGCCATTTTGTCTTTTGATTGGAGAATTTAGTCCATATATATTCAATGTTATTATAGATAAGTAAGAATTTACTCCTGCCATTTTGTTATTGTTTTCTAGTTGTTTTATGGCCTTCTCTGCCCTCCTTCCTTCCTGTCTTCCTTTTTGTGAAGATGATTTTCTCTGGTGGTGTTTTACTTTCTCGCTTTTTTTTCTGTGTCTGTTGTAGGCTTTTTGAGGTTATGAGGCTTGAAAATAACATCTTATAACCCATTATGTTAAACTGATGATGACTTAACATTGATTTCAAAAACAAACATACTAAGAAACAAGCAAAGAGAAAACTAATAACTCTACACTTTAATTTCATCCCACTGCTTTTTGGCTTACTGTTTCTATTTACATAATAGTTTTCTATCCTTGTCCTGTAAAGTTGTTGTAGTTATCACTTTTGATAGTTTTTCCTTT
Organism: Piliocolobus tephrosceles; assembly: GCF_002776525.5. Lineage (NCBI taxonomy): Eukaryota > Metazoa > Chordata > Mammalia > Primates > Cercopithecidae > Piliocolobus > Piliocolobus tephrosceles. The sequence goes on from NC_045437.1 coordinate 45,435,648, forward strand.
TAGCCTTTCCATTCAAGATATGGGTTTACACTTTACAATGACAGTGTTATAATATTCTCTGTGTATATACTATTACCAGTGAGTTTTATAACTTTGGATGGTTTCTTATTCCTAGTTGACATCCTTTTCTTTCGGGTTGAAGAACTCCCTTTAGCATTTTTTGTAGGCCAGGTCTAGCATGGATAAAAATGCTCAGTTTTTGTCTTGGAAAGTCTTTATTTCTCTGTGAACCCTGAAAATCAGAGACAGGTCCCAGTTAATTTAGAAAGTTTATTTTGGCAAGGTTGAGGACATGCACCCAAGACACAGTCTGAGGAGGTCCCAATGACACGCACCAAAGGTGGTCAGAGCATACTTTGGTTTTATACATTTTAGGGACACATGAGACATCAATCAACATATGTAAGATGAACACTGCTTCATTCTGGAAAGGTGAGACAACTTGAAGTGGGAGGGGGCTTCCAGATCATATGTAGTTAAGATACAAATGGTTGCATTCTTTTGAGTTTCTGATTCGCCTCTTCAAAGGAGGCAATCAGATATGCATTTATCTCAGTAAGCAGAGGGGTGACTTTGAATAGAATGGGAGGCAGGTTTTCCCTAAGCAGTTCCCCAGCTTGACTTTTCACTTTAGCTTAGTGATTTTGGGGCCCAATATATTTTCCTTTCACATTTCTCCCCCTTTTCTTTTTCTTTCTTTCTTTTTTTATTATTATACTTTAAGTTCTAGGGTACATATGCACAATGTGGAGGTTTGTTACATACGTATACATGTACCATGCTGGTGGGCTGCACCCATTAACTCATCATTTATATTAGATATATCTCCTAATGCTATCCTTCCCCCCCACCCCCCAATAAGACCTGGTGTGTGATGTTCCCCTTCCTGTGTCCAAGTGATCTCATTGGTAAATTCCCACCTATGCGTGAGAACATGCAGTATTTAGTTTTCTGTTCTTGCGATAGTTTGCTGAGAATGATGGTTTCCAGCTGCATCCATGTCCCTACAAAGGACACGAACTCATCCTTTTTTATGGCTGCATCATATTCCATGCTGTATATGTGCCACATTTTCTTAATCCAGTCTGTCACTGATGGACATTTGAGTTGATTTCAAGTCTTTGTTATTGTGAATAGTGCTGCAATAAACATACGTCTGCATGTGTCTTTATAGTAGCATGACTTATAATACGTTGGGTATATCCCCAGTAATGGGATGGCTGGGTCACGTGGTATTTCTAGTTCTGGATCCTTGAGGAATCGCCACACTGTCTTCCACGATGGTTGAACTAGTTTACAGTCCCACTAGCAGTGTAAAAGTGTTCCTATTTCTCCACATCCTCTCCAGCATCTGTCATTTCCTGATTTTTTAATGATCACCATTCTAACTGGTGTGAGATGGTACCTCATTGTGATTTTGATTTGCATTTCTCTGATGGCCAGTGATGATGAGCATTTTTTCATGTGTCTGTTGGCTGTATGAATGTCTTCTTTTGAGAAGTGTCTGTTCATATCCTTTGACCACTTTTTGATGGGGTTGTTTTTTTCTTGTAAATTTGATTGAGTTCTTTGTAGGTTCTGGATATTAGCCCTTTGTCAGATGAGTAGATTGCAAAAAATTTCTCCCATTCTGTAGGTTGCCTGTTCACTCTGATAGTAGTTTCTTTTGCTGTGCAGAAGCTCTTTACTTTAACTAGATCCCATTCATCAATTTTGGCTTTTGTTGCTATTGCTTTTGGTGTTTTAGACATGAAGTCCTTGCCCATGCCTATGTCCTGAATGGTATTACCTAGGTTTTCTTCTAGGGTTTTTATGGTTTTAGGTCTAACATTTCAGTCTCTAATTCATCTTGAATTAATTTTCATATAAGAAGTAAGGAAAGGATTCAGTTTCAGCTTTCTACTTATGGCTAGCCAATTTTTCCAGCACCATTTATTAAATAGGGAATCCTTTCCCCATTTCTTGTTTTTGTTAGGTTTGTAAAAGATCAGATGGGTGTAGATGTGTGGCACTATTTCTGAGAGCTCTGTTCTGTTCCATTGGTCGATACCTCTGTTTTGGTACCAGTACCATGCTGTTTTGGTTACTGTAGCCTTGTAGTATAGTTTGAAGTCAGCTAGCATGACGCCTCAAGCTTTGTTCTTTTGGCTTAGGATTGTCTTGGCAATGCGGGGTCTTTTTTGGCTCCATATGAACTTTAAAGCAGTTTTTTACAATTCTGTGAAGAAGGTCATTGGTAGCTTAATGGGGATGGCACTGAATCTATAAATTACCTTGGGCAGTATAGTCATTTTCACAATATTGATTCCTCCTATCCATGAGCATGGTATGTTCTTCCATTTGTTTGTGTCCTCTTTTATTTCACTGAGCAGTAGTTTGTAGTTCTCCTTGAAGAGGTCCTTTACATGTTTGTAAGTTGGATTCCTAGGTATTTTATTCTCTTTGAAGCTATTGTGAATGGGATTTCATTCATGATTTCGCTCTCTGTTTGTCTGTTACTGCTGTACAAGAATGCTCCTGATTTTTGCATAATGATTTTGTATCCTGAGACTTTGCTGAAGTTGCTTATCAGCTTAAGGAGATTTTGGGCTGAGACGATGGGGTTTTCTAAATATACAATCATGTCATCTGCAAACAGGGACAATTTGACTTCTTTTCCTAACCGAATACCCTTTATTTCTTTCTCTTGCCTGATTCTCCTAGCCAAAACTTCCAACACTATGTTGAATAGGAGTGGTGAGAGAGCGCATCCCTGTCTTGTGCCAGTTTTCAAAGGGAATGCTTCCAGTTTTTGCCCATTCAGTATGATATTGGTTGTGGGTTTGTCATAAATAGCTCTTATTATTTTGAGTACGTTCCATCAATACCAAATATATTGTGAGTTTTTAGCACAAAGGGCTGTTGAATTTTGTCAAAGGCCTTTTCTGCATCTATTGAGATAATCATGTGGTTTTTGTCTTTGGTTCTGTTTATATGCTGGATTATGTTTATTGATTTGTGTATGTTGAACCAGCCTTGCATCCTGGGGATGAAGCCAACTTGATCATGGTGGATAAGCTTTTTGATGTGCTGCTGGATTCGGTTTGCCAGTATTTTACTGAGGATTTTGCATCGATGTTCATCAGGGAGATTGGTCTAAAATTCTCTTTTTTTGTTGTGTCTCTGACAGGCTTTGGTATCAGGATGACGTTGGCCTCGTAAAATGAGTTAGGGAGGATTCCCTCTTTTTCTATTGATTGGAATAGTTTCAGAAGGAATGGTATCAACTCCTCCTTGTACCTCTGGTAGAATTCGGCTGTGAATCCGTCTGGTCCTGGACTTTTTTTGGTTGGTAGGCTATTAATTATTGCCTCAATTTCAGAGCCTGCTATTGGTCTATTCAGGGATTCAACTTCTTCCTGGTTTAGTCTTGGGAGAGTGTAAGTGTCCAGGAAATTATCCATTTCTTCTAGGTTTTCCAGTTTATTTGCATAAAGATGTTTATAGTATTCTCTTATGGTAGTTTGTATTTCTGTGGGGTTGATGGTGATATCCCCTTAATCATGTTTTATTGTGTCTATTTGATTCTTCTCTCTTTTCTTCTTTATTAGTCTTGCTAGCAGTCTATCAATTTTGTTGATCTTTTCAAAAAACCAGCCCCTGGATTCATTGATTTTTTGGAGGGTTTTTTTGTGTCTCTATCTCCTTCAGTTCTGTTCTGATCTTAGTTATTTCTTGCCTTCTGCTAGCTGTTGAATGTGGTTGCTCTTGCTTCTCTAGTTCTTTTGATTGTGATCTTAGGGTCTCAATTTTAGATCTTTCCTGCTTTCTTTTGTGGGCATTTAGTGCTATAAATTTCCCTCTACACACTGCTTTAAATGTGTTCCAGAGATTCTGGTATGTTGTATCTTTGTTCTCATTGGTTTCAAAGAACATCTTTATTTCTGCCTTCTTTTCGTTATATACCCAGTAGTCATTCAGGAGCAGATTGTTCAGTTTCCATGTAGTTGAGCGGTTTTGATTGAGTTTCTTAGTCCTGAGTTCTAGTTTGATTGCACTGTGGTCTGTAAAATAGTTTGTTATAATTTCTGTTCTTTTACATTTGCTGAGGAGTGCTTTACTTCCAACTATGTGGTCAATTTTGGAATAAGTGCAATGTGCTGCTGAGAAGAACGTATATTCTGTTGATTTGGGGTGGAGAGGTCTGTAGATGTCTATTAAGTCTGCTTGGTGCAGAGTTGAGTTCAATTCCTGGATGTCCTTGTTAACTTTTTGTCTTGTTGATCTGTCTAATGTTGACAGTGGGGTGTTAAACTCTCCCACTATTTTTGTATGGGAGTCTAAGTCTCTTCATAAGTCTCTAAGGACTTGCTTTATGAATCTGGGTGCTTCTGTATTAGGTGCATATATATTTAGGATAGTTAGCTTTTCCTGATGAATTGATCCCTTTTCCATTATGTAATGGCCTTCTTTGTCTCTTTTGATCTTGGATGGTTTAAAGTCTGTTTTATCAGAGACTAGGATCGCAATCCCTGCCTTTTTTTGTTTTCCATTTGCTTGGTAGATCTTCCCCCATCCCTTTGTTTTGAGCCCATGTGTGTTTCTGCATCTAAGATGGGTCTCCTGAATACAGCAAACTGATGGGTCTTGACTCTTTATCCAATTTGCCAGTCTGTGTCTTTTAAATGGACCATTTAGTCCATTTACTTTTAAGGTTAATATTGTTAGTGTGAACTTGATCCTGCCATTATGATATTAGCTGGTTATTTTGCTCACTAGTTGATGCAGTTTCTTCCTGGCATCAACGGACTTTACATTTTGATATGTTTTCACAATGGCTGGTACCTGTTGTTCCTTTCCATGTTTAGTGTTTCCTTCAGGATCTCTTGTAGGACAGGCCTGGTGGTGACAAAAATCTCTCAGCATTTCCTTGTCTGTAAAGGATTTTATTTGTCCTTCACTTATGAAACTTAGTTTGGCTGGATATGAAATTCTGGGTTGAAAATTCATGTCTTGCTGGGCGCGGTGGCTCACGCCTGTAATCCCAGCACTTTGGGAGGCCGAGACGGGTGGATCATGAGGTCAGGAGATCAAGACCATCCTGGCTAACATGGTGAAACCCCATCTCTACTAAAAAATACAAAAAACTAGCCAGGCGAGGTGGCGGGCACCTGTAGTCCCAGCCACTCCGGAGGCTGAGGCAGGAGAATGGCATGAACCTGGGAGGCGGAGCTTGCAGTGAGCTAAGGTCCATCCACTGCACTGCAGCCTGGGCCACAGAGCGATAAAAACTTATGATAAAAACTCTCAATAAACTAGGTATTGGTGGAACGTATATCAAAATAATAAGAGCTATTTATGACAAACCCACTGCCAATATCATACTGAATAGGCAAAAGTTGGAAGCATTCCCTTTGAAAACCAGCACAAGACAAAGATGCCCTCTCTCACCACTCATATGCAACATAATATTGGAAGTTCTGGCCAGGGCAATCAGGCAAGAGAAAGAAATAAAGGGTTTTCAAACAGGAAGAGAGGAACTCAAATTGTCTCTGTTTGCAGATTACATAATTTATATTTATGTATATTTAGAAAACCCCATCATCTCAGCTCAAAAACTCATTAAGTTGATAAGCAAGTTTGGCAAAGTCTCAGGATACAAAATCGATGTGCAAAAATTACAAGCATTCCTACACACCAATAATAGACAGAGATCCAATTCATGAGTGAATTTCCATTCACAATTGCTACAAAGAGAATAAAATACCTGGGAATACAACTTACAATGGATGTAAAAGACCTCTTAAAGGAAAACTACAAATCATTGCTCAAGGAAATAAGAGGGGACATAAACAAATGCAAAAACATTCCATGCTCATGGATAGGAAGAATCAATATCATGAAAGTGGCAATACTGCCCAAAGTAATTTATAGATTCAGTGCTATCCCCATCAAACTACCATTGATTTTCTTCACAGAATTACAAAAAATGGCTGGGTGTGGTGGCTCATGCCTGTAATCCCAGCACCTTGGGTGGCCAAGGCAGGCAGATCGTGAGGTCAGGAGTTTGAGACCAGTCTGGCCAACATAGTGAAACCACGTCTCTACTAAAAATACAGAAAAATTAGCTGGGTGTGATGGAGTGCACCTGTAATCCCAGCTACTTGGGAGGCTGAGGCAGGAGAATCTCATGAACCCAGAAGGTGGAGGTTGCACTGAGCTGAGATTGTACTGTTGCACTCCAGCCCAGGTGACAGTGTGAGACTGTTCGGAAAAAAAAAAAAAAAAAAAAGAATTAGAAAAAACTACTTTAAATTTCATATGGAACCAAAAAAGAGCCCACATAACCAAGACAATCCTAAGCAAAAAGAACAAAGCTGGAGGCATCATGCTGCCTGATTTCAAGCTATATTACAAGGCTATAGTAACCAAAACAGCATGGCACTGGTACCAAAACAGATATATAGACCAATGGAACAGAATAGAGGCCTCAGAAATAGTGCCACACATGTACAACCATCTGATCTTTGACAAACCTGACAAATACAAGCAATGGGGAAATGATTCCCTATTTAATAAATGGTGTTGGGAAAACTGGCTAGCCATATGCAGAAAACTGAATCTGGACACCTTCCTTATACCTTAGACAAAAATTAACTCAAGATGGATTAAATATAAGACCTAAAATCATAAAAACCCTAGAAGAAAACCTAGTCAATACCATTCAGGACATAGGTATGGGCAAAGACTTCATGACTACAACACCAAAAGCAATTGCAACAAAAGCCAAAATTGACAAATGGAATCTGATTAAACTAAAGAGCTTCTGCACAGCAAAAGTGGATCATGAGGTCAGGAGTTCCAGGTCAGGCGGGCGGATCACCAGGTCAGGGTGGATCCCCAGCTCAGGAGGGTGGATCACCAGGTCAGGAGCTCAAGACCATCCTACCTAACAAGATGAAACCCTGTCTCTACTAAAAACACCAAAAATTAGTGGGTTGTGGCAGCATGTGCCTGTAGTCTCAGCCACTCGGGAGGCTGAGGCAGGAGAATCGCTTGAAGGAGGTGGAGGTTGCAGTGAGCTGAGATCATGCCATTGCACTACAGTGTAGGCAACAAAAGAGAGACTCTGTCTAAAAAACAAAAAAAGGAGAATCCAGTCAACTGAGAAGGAAAAACTTTTGCTACAAAAAAAAAAAAAAAAAAAAAAAAAAAAGAGGTCCTAGGAGAAAAACAAAAACAAAAGCATGAAGGCCTTTTAAATACAAACACACACACACACATATGCATGCACACACACACACACACACACACACACACACCCCTTGGATGTTCGCTTTCAATTAAGCTGACTTTTAACCACCGAGCTCTTTCAAAAAGATTTTTTAAAATCTCATTACCATATTTCAGCTAGAAAAAATTGCTGCTATATCAGAAGTACAGCCACTGCTCTTCAGTTTGGCCTGGCTAGCAAAAAGGTGGCCTTGTTATCTAAATAAAGCCCCTTAGCAGTCAAAATAAATTTTTTTTTCCTCTCTTTTTATCCTTTTGCTGGCCATTTTTCTCCCCCCACCACACTACCCTTTTTTTGTGTGTTTGGAAATTTAGCCACCTCAGAGGCCTCTTTCCCCATAATTTAGAACTTCCTTTGGATTTGATTGAGTTGGATAGAGTTGATCAAACCCAATGGGAAAAAGATTGAAACAACAACAGAAACAGAAACAAACAACAGTAAGAAAAAATGTTAAGCAAAACAAATGATTGCACAACTTAAATGATTACTGAGTGTTCTAATGGTAAGGAGAAATTAAGACCAGCTGTCTGTTAATCTTAGCTTTACCCAAGACAACCCTCAATTCAGTTACTTACCTAAGGATGGATTTCAGGCTGAAGACTGCTCTCTACCATCCCAGAAGCAGGAAAAACAAACAAACAAACAAACAAGCAAACAAATCCAAATTTTCATCTCCCCTTTGGAAGTGAGCTCATACTTCATAAAGGAGTTACCTGCCTTCCATCAACATGGAAGAAAAAAAAAAAAAAAAAAAAAGAGTTGTACAGCAAAATAAACTTTAGATTTCAACCAAATTTTGGGAGATCAGGAATTCTCAGGAGCAGGTGCTCTCAGGCCTCAGCAAATTATCCTATTGGTTTGAGCCATAAAGTTAGCTCATGTTGGTACCAAGCACCAATAGGGGATTTGTCAGCAGTCAGGGGCACCTCCACTCAGAATCCCTTCATGGTGACCAAAATGCAAACCCTGAAAATCTGAGACAAGTCTCAGTTAATTTAGTAAGTTAATTTTGCCGAGGTTGATGACGTGCCCGTGACACAGCCTCAGGAGGTCCTGACAATATGTGCACAAGGAGGTCAGAGCATAGTTTGGTTGTATACATTTTAGGGATACATGAGACATCAATCAACATATGTAAGATGAACACTGGTTCAGTCTGGAAAGGCAGGACAACTCAAAGCTGGAAGGGGGCTACCAAGTCATAGGTAGATAAGAGACAAATGTTTGCATTCTAATTAGCCTCTCCAAAGGAGGCAATCAGATATGCATTTATGTTTTTTTTTTTTTTTTTTTTTGAGACAGAGTCTCGTTCTGTCACCCAGGCTGGAGTGCAGTGGTGTAATCTTCACTTACTGCAAGCTCCGACTCCCAGGTTCACACCCTTCACCTGCCTTAGCCTCCCAAGTAGCTGGGACCACAGGCGCCTGCCACCACGCCTGGCTAATTTTTTGTATTTTTAGTAGAGATGGGGTTTCACTGTGTTAGCCAGGATGGTCTCGATCTCCTGACCTCGTGATCCACCCACCTCAGCCTCCCAAAGTGCTGGAATTACAGATGTGAGCCACCACAACCGGCCCATATATGCATTTATCTTGGTAAGCAGAGGGGTGACTTTGAATTGAATGGGAGTTAGATTTGCCCTAAGCGGTTCCCAGTTTGACTTTTCACTTTAGCTTAGTGATTTTGGGGGCACAAGATATTTTTCTTTCACATTTCCTTCATGTTTGAAGGATATTTTCACCAGACATACTTTTCTACGATAAACGCTTTTTTTTCCTTCAACACCTTAAATATGTCATGCCACTCTCTCCTGGCCTGTAAGGTTTCAGCCAAGAAGTTTGCAGCCACAAATATTGGAGCTCCTTTGTATGATATTTGTTTCTTTTTTCTTCCTGCTTTTAGGGATCCTTTATTCACCCTTGGACTTTGATAATTTGATTATTACATGTCTTGAGTTAGTCTTATTTGGTTTAAATCTGCTTTGTGTTCTATGACCTTCTTAAACTTGAATACTGATATATTTTTATAGATTTGGGAAGCTCTCTGTTATTATCCCTTTGAATAAACTTTTTACCCTGATCTCTCTATCTCCTCTTTAAGGCCAGTAACTTGTAGATTTGCCCTTTGGAGGCTATTTTCCAGATCCTGTAGGTGTGCTTCATTTTTTTATAATTTTTTTTTTTTTTTTTGTCTTCTCTGACTGTGTATTTTCAAACAATCTGTCTCTAAGCTTGCTAATTCTTTCTTCTGCTTGGTCAGTTTTGCTGTTGAGAGACTGAGGCATTCTTCAGCATTTCAATTGACCTTTTCAGTTCCAGAATTTCTGCTTGAATTTTTAAATTATTTCAATCTCTTTGTTAAATTTATATGATGCGATTCTGAATTCCTTCTCTATGTTATCTTGAATTTCACTGAGCTTCCTCAAAACAACTATATTAAATTCTGCCTGAAAGGTCACATGTCTCTGTCTCTCCAGGATTGGTCATGGGTGCCTAATTTAGTTCGTTTGGTGAGACCGTGTTTTCCTGGATGGTCTTGATTCTGTGGATGTTTTTCAATATCTGGGCATTGAAGAGTTTGGTATTTATTGCAGTCTTTGCAGTCTGGGTTTGTTTGTACTTGTCTTTCTTGGGAAGGCTTTCCAAGTATTCAAAGGAAATTAAGTATTGTGATCTAATTGTCTGGTCACTGCAGCAATATCTGCATTAGGGAGCACCCCAAACCTAGTAACACTGTGGTTCTTGCAGACTCATAGAAGTACTGCCTTGCTGGTCTTAGGTAAGATTCAAGAGAATTCCCTGGATTCGTAGTCAGAGACTCTTATTCTTATCCTTTACTTTCCCCCAAACAAATGGAGTCCCTCGCTCCATGCTGAGTTGCCTGTCATCAGGTGGCAAATCCAGCCAGGCTTATGTCCTTCCCTTCAGGGTGGTGAGCACTCCCTTGGCCGGGGGTGGGTCCAGAAATGCTGTCCAGGGGCCAGGGCCTGGAGTCAGGATCCTTAGGAATCTACTTGGTGCTCTATCCATTCTACTGCAGCTGAGCTGGCACCGAAGCCATAGGAGAAACTCCTTCCCACTCTTCCGTCTCCTTTCCTCAAGCAGATGAGTCTCTCTCCATGGCCACCACCATGCCAAGCTGTGGCAAGCACTGCCTGGCTGCCCAAAAGGCTCAAGGACTCTTCAGTCAGCTTGTGGTAAATGCTACCAGGCCTGGTTCTCTCCCTTCAGGGCTATGGACTCCCCACTGGCACAGGGTGGGTCTGGAAATGCCATCCAGAAATCGAGAACCCCAGGAGCCTACTTGGTGCTCTACCTCACTGTGACTAAGCTGGTATCCAAGCAGCAAAACAAAGCCCCCTTTACTCTTCCCTCCCCTTTCCTCAAGCAGAAGGAGTTTCTCCCGGTGGCCACCACAGCTGGGAAGGTGATGGGTCACACCTGAAGTCGGCATGGCACTGTCTTACCCAAGGCCTGAGGCAAGTACTGTCTGGTTATCACGGATGTTTATTCAAGGCCCCAGGGCTCTTTAATCAGCAGGTGATGAATCCTACAGAACTGGGTCCTTCCCTTCAAGGCAGAGGGTTCCCTTCTGGCCCAGGGTATGAACAAGTTTTGATGACATTTTGCCTTGTGCCTGGCATGTGAAGACTTGAGCACTTATACATTGCTAATTGAAGTGAAAATTGGTATAGCCTGTGTGCAAAGTAATCTGGGGAGTATTTATTAAAATAATAATAAAAAAAGCACATGTAGAGGTTTCTACTTTAGGTCAAGAAGAAATATCTGGTACTATAATTACCTTCACTTCTTAGCTGTAAATCTGGATCAAATACATAAAACAGTAATTTTCAAGGCACTGACCATCAGGCAGCAAAGAACAGTTATCCGGAAGACACATGGAACAAGAAAGGTAAACCCTTTGAGTGTCCCAGCTCACTGCATGAAAACAGAGTCCGTGCTTGACACAGGAAGGAGAAAATCAGACAGAGCCCAGTGGTCTTTCTGAGTTGAGGAATGTTGGAATTTGGGGAGGCAAAAGTAGGTAGAATTTGCAGGCAGAGTACCAGAGAGAAGGAAGTAGAGAGAGAGAGAGAGCCTCGAGCTCTGCAGTGGAGTCCCAAGTTTAACTGAGTCCTGATCAGTGCAAACATGTGAGGAAGTCCTGAGTAGAGGGAAGAATCATGATCATACCTGTGACACATTTTAGAAATGTGTCCTCTGATGTATGTGCACCCAGGGGCACTCAGTATGGTTGTGCTCATTGCTTGAATGCTTTTGGCCAAGGAGCTGAAATCCAGTCTGTGCTCTCTTTTCTAGCTGCATATCCTGTCCCTGGGGCAGGGATATAAAGAGCTTAGAGAAAGTAACTTTTCTAAAATTCACACAGAGATGCTATCTACCACCAAACTCTGAGAATGCAACATTACTTCTGCTCAGATGGGACACCTTTCTCTAATTTTCACAAAGACCGGTCACCCTATCAGATACTTCAGCCCACCGTGGATCTCAGACATATTGCGGTGGACAGTTTCATGGTTGTTCAGGCTCACATCAGCTGACAGTAGTCTTCCTTGAGCTTTCCCTACGGTGAAATTCAGGGCGGAAGTGTGGGAGAACTAACGCATCTAGGAGCAACCTGGAAAAATGCTTCAGTCTTTTGTCCTTCATTGAACAATTCTGGGGTGTTCTATACAGTTCTTGGGGTGGTCCAGACAACTTCTAAAACCCACCTTCTTCTTGGCTTCTCCTTCCTCGCTGTCTCACTCTCCCTACTCCTTCACTCCTGTTTCCTGGAACCACCTCTCAATAAACTAACTGTACCCAAGTCCTCGTCTCAGGGTCTGCAGGGCAGAAATTGGAATGAAGGATTACTCAACATAGCACTGATGGACTAGCAGTGGCCTTGCTTTCATGTGGGCAAAATGATATATCACAGTGTTATTCACAATAGCAAAAGTGGTCATCAATAGGTGACTAGTTAAATAGATGTGGTCCACCCATGCAGTGGAATACTGTGCAACTTTAAAAGGTGGGCAAGTCCTCTATGGGCTGGTATAAAAAAAGTTCCAAGATATATTATTTGAAAAAAAATCCAGAAAATTTATATAGTATATATTGTGTAAAGTAGGGAGAAATATAATATATATTATCTTGTATATTCATAAAGAAACTTTGGAAAGATACATAAATCATTAGCTGTTACTATTTATTTTTGTGGGGAACTGGGCATATTGGGGCAGTGGTGAGAGGAAGATAATTTCTTATATAGATATACATACACAAACATATAAAACATATATATAGCATGATACCATTCTAAAATTTACATATATAGATATAATATATTTCCTTACTCTACATTTCTTTCCTACACTACCCTCCTTCCTCCCTTTCATAGACAAAGTTCATGAATGGGCTTCATTTTCTTGTCTACTGTGGTACACTCTTTTTTTTTTTTCTTTGAGTCAGGGTCTCGCTCTGTCGCCCAGGCTGGAGTGCAGTGGCACAATCTCGGCTCATTGCAACCTCCATCTCCCCAGTTCAGGCAATTCTTGTGCCTCAGCCTCTTGAGTAGCTGAGATTACAGGTGTCCACCACCATACCTGGCTAATTTTTGCATTTTTAATAGAGACAGGGTTTCACCATGTTGGCCAGGCTGGTCTCAAACTCCTGGTCTCAGGTGATCTGCCTGCCTTGGTCTCCCAAAGTGCTGGGATTACAGGTGTGAACCACCACTGCACCTGGCCAACTCTTTTTTTTTCTTTTTTTTGAGACAAGGTCTCACTCTGTTGACCAGGCTGGAGTACAGTGGCACAATCATAGCTCACTGTAACTTTTAAATCCTGGGCTCAAGAAATCCTCCCATCTTAGCCTCCTGAGTAGCTGGGATTACAGGTGTATGCCACTACACCTGGCTATTTTGTAAAAACTATTTTTATTAGAGACAGGCCATGCTATGTTGCCCAGGCTGGTCTTGAACTCCCAGGTTCAAGTGATCCTCCCGCCCCTACCTCTCAAGTAGGTAGGACTATAGGCATGTGCTACCATGCCTGGCTAAGTTTCAGAACAGTATAATATAGTATGCTCCCATTTCTAAATTTAAAAATGGTATATATCTAATTTATGTATACACAACTGTTGTTGGCTTTTATCTGTGATTGAATTATGAGAGACTCTGACTTTCTAAGTAATATTTTCTATAATAATTGAATGTTTTAAAATTAGAAACCTATACAACATTTATGGTTAGAAGAATAAAACATTTCTAGCCATTAGACCACCAGGGGTAAACTCACAAACAGCAGGATTGAGACCCAAGGCTGAGCTGCCACTAAGCTTTGAAGCTCATTTATTATCTCACAGTCTATAGGTCAGAAGTCTGCATTAGGCTCAATTGCATTCTCCCTTTGGGGTCTCATAAGTCTAAAATCAAAGAATTAACCATGGTTGTGCTCTTATCTGTAGTGTATAGTACTATTCCAAGCTCATTCAAAGTGGAAGAATTCAATCCCTTGAAGTTGTAGGAATGGGGTTCTGGCTTTCCTTCTGGCTGTCAACTGAGGCCATTCTCAGCTTCTAGGGCCTGCCTGCCATTCGCTGCCATGTGGCTCTTTATATAACATGGACTTTGCTTCTTTAAGATTAGCAAGGGTGTTTGCTGCAGCTTAAGATCTCTCTGCTTTCTTCCAGCTCTGTTGGATCTTCTTTCAACTTGTCTGATCTACTCAGATTCATGTAAGGTGATCTCCGTCTTGATGAACTCAAAGTCAACTGCTTAGGAATCTTAATTACATTGGAAAAATTAATTTTGCAGTATTATGATAACATTGTCATGGAGTGGTATCCCATAATATTCACAGATTCTTGCGCTTAAAGGTTTATACAAAACATGGACGCTAGAGGGCAGAAACATTGGGATCATCTCAGAATTCTGCCTTTCATAGTTTATCCTCTGTCTGTTCCCAGTTCTTTACTTCCCTCTCAGATCAGGTCTCCGGTCACCAGACCTGAAGTTTTGCATGTTACATGGAACAAGGACTATGTTCATAGGCTATTTTATTCCTACCTACTGGGATCAACTAACCATCACCAAGGTTCTTGTAGGTCAGAACATTTTGATACCACTTCCTCCCTGATACACAGATAGTGAACACCTTGTGTTTGGCTATTAAGTGCTGCCATTTGACCTGTGCTACTCTGGGATCCATTATCCTCATTGAATCAAGAAACCAATCTCAACAGTACCATCTTCTATCGTTCTAACTGACCTACAAAGGATAACACCTCCTTTTCCATGATGCTTGTGCTCCCCTCGCTAATCTACTTCTCAGTGCCTTATTAAATTGTGCATCCTCTGGGTCCTCTCAGTGGATGAAGAGGGAAAAGGGAGGGATTAATTTTGCACTTGATAATTTACTTCAACAAATTTCTCCAATCCTTTGAATGCTTTCACTTACATTATCTCAGGCAGTTCCAGCATCTCAACCTCATTATACATAGGCCAGACTTGAGTTGAAATTTTAGTCAACAAATCCAGTGAACTGTTAAAGCAACTTTTAGTAGTATGAGCTAATTTATTAAATCCAGAATCAATGGTTAGTACACTAATATCAATATAGTTAGCCTTACCCAGTGTTACATTTTGTTCTTGTCAAATGCCCTTAGAATCCATTCACATACATATTCACTGGGTTTCTTCCAATATAAAACAGCAAAATTTTGCAATGACTTTGGAGAGTAAGCTGTTTCCTCTTGTGTCAAGCTTTCAATTTGTCTTCCTGATACAATCTGAAATCTAACGCCAGAGTGGGTCTTGTGGTAACAAGTAGTGGGAACAGATCTTGAGGAGAATGGACATCACTTGCCAGGCAACTGCTTCAGATAGAATTATTACAGGTTATTCAAGCAAGGAAATGAACGTCTACTCTAAGGACAGCAAGCTGAGAGGCAATAGATTAATAATAGTTGTATAATTTCATACATCAGAATTGAAAAAGCCAAGAATAAATAAAGTTATTTTTATTTTACTTAACTTTTTAAGAGACGGGATCTTGCTTTGTTCCCCAGACTAGAGTGCAGTGGTTTATTATAGCTCACTACAGCCTTGACCTTCTGGGCTCAAGTGATCCTCCCACCACAGCCTCCTGAGTAGCTAGGACTACAAGCATGCACAACCATGCTGGACTAATTTTTAAATTTTTTTGTAGAGATGGGATCTTGCTATGTTGTTCAGGTTGGTCTCGAACTCCTAGACTCAAGTGTGAGCCATGGTGCCCAGGCCAATAAGGTTTTAGTAGTGAGTCAGTAACTTACCAGAATGGCTCAAGGTTTCAAGAACCAGACAAGGTACTCCTATTTTTTTGTTGTTGTTGTCTGTTTTGGTTTGTCCTAGGGTGCAAACTCTTCCCCTGAATGTAAAACATGCCTTCCACCGTTTTCCATGATGGAAGCAGGACAAAGTATCAGTGTTGCTTCCAAAAGACAAAAGTTTTTGACATTTTATTGTTAACCTGCAGCTCAGGAGAACCCACTATTCTTCAGTTTTCTTCCTCTTATTTACCTTCTTTCTCAACAAAACCAAAAAGGATTATTGTTTGTTGGTAAAAAAGTTAAGGTTATCTAAATAATAAAGGAAAGAAAACAGTAGCGCCATGAAAAGAGGGAAAATAAAATTTATTCGGAGCTAAGCCTGAAGAAAGTGGAAATTAAGTGTGTGGGAAGTTCTGAACTTTCTCAGGATGCAAGAAATTCCACAGAGGAGTTAGTTAACAGTCAATATGTATTATGCATTGGGTCCTATAATTTTCTTCAAGCATCTGGAGCAAATAATGGAATCTCTTATTAATTATGTTTGGCTACTTAAACGGCTTTTTAAAAGTGTGACTCTGGGTTTATACTAGATGAGATGGGCCCCCTAGATTTTTTTAGAGTTGCACAATTTTCTTTTGTTCACAGATGTGTTAACTCTAAGCTGGGTTTTCACTTACTTAGACTGTTTGTATTCCTGCCTGTAATTTTCCAAGACAGATTATTGCACATTCACATGTTATAACTACAGACTGTCACTTCTCATATGAATTACAGCTCTTTGGAAATTAACAAAATGGCTTTGCAAACAATATCTTAGGTGAGGCAGGCAGGGCAGCTGGTAGCTACTCCGATGATGCCACTACAATTATATTGTGACCTCTGCTTCAGTTTCTTTCCCAATGCTTCAGTCAAGGTGTCAGCCGGGTTTAGTCATTCCGAGGCTTGGCTGGGAGGAGCTACTTTCAAGCACACTTGTGGTTGTTGGCAAGATTTGAATTATCTCCAGCTGTTGGTTTGAGGCCTCAGTTCCCCAGAACTGTTGGCAGGAGGCTTCCCTCAATTCCTTGTCATATGGGCATCTCCATAGAGCATTTCTCAATGTGACATCAATGTTATCAAAGTGAGCCAACCAAGAGAGCAAGAGATACTGCTGGCAGGATAGAAGTCTAATCATGAAAATGACATACCTTTGCTTGTGCCATATCTTATCCATTAGAAACAAGTCACACTCAAGGAGATTCAGCCCATACTCAAAGGGCGGACATTTATGAGTACCAGGAATTGGGGATTCTGGAGGGTCATCTTTTTTTTTGAGACAGGGTCTTGCTCTGCTGCTCAGGCTGGAGTGTAGTGGCATGATCACAGCTCACTGCAGCCTGAAACCCCCAGGCTCAAGTGATTCTCCCACCTCAGCCTTCCAAATAGCTCGGACTACAGGCACGTGCCACCATGCCCAGCTAATATATATGTATAGACTGAGTCTCGCTCTGTCGCCCAGGCTGGAGTGCAGTGGCGCGATCTCGGCTCACTGTAAGCTCCACCTCCCGGGTTCACGCCGTTCTCCTGCCTCAATCTCCGGAGTAGCTGGGACTTCAGGCGTCCGCCACCACACTCGGCTAAATTTTGTATTTTTAGTAGAGATGGGGTTTCACCGTGGTCTCGATCTCCTGACCTCGTGATCCACCCGCCTTGGCCTCCCAAAGTGTTGGATTACAGGCGTGAGCCACCGCGCCTGGCCTCCCAGCTAATATTTTTCTTTTTTGTGGAGAGACGGTCTCACTATGTTGCCGGGACTGTTCTCAAACTCCTGGACTCATGCAATCCTTCTGCCTCAGCCTCCCAAAGTGCTGGGATTATAGGCATGAGTCACCCTGTCTGGCTGTTGAGGATCATCTTAAAAGTCTGCCTACCACAGTGGGTATGGAGAAAGAGCACAAAGAGGCCATTAAGGAATGGGGAAGAGCCCAAGGAATTCCAATTGTTAATGATGCTTTTTGTCATGTGTCAGTGGTAATTGATAGCAATTGTTACTGATTATAGATAATAACGAACTGATAGAGTAAGAAGAGGAAATCTAAATATCAGGTTGGATCTCACAAAAATAATATTGATCCCTAGAACTTATGTGAATTACTCCCATTGATGCCTAATTATGAAGATGCCTAAAAATGAGTGTAATTGTAATTCAGATGTGACAAATACTTTCATTAGAGGTGTTATTTTATTACCACCATATCTGTGGATGTCAATAATGAGACCATTTCTAGAATTGTAAGGCTCTGCTTATCTAATTTGGTGTATAATATAAAGCCACATTTCTTTTAACATTCAAAAAGTTCTCTCTCACTGTAGTTCTTCAATGTCCAACAGCCTATCCAAATAAATCAATAAATAATTGGATAATTATTATCTCACAGGGTATAACCAGTTAAAATTCTGATTTCCATTTCCTTATAAGGAGAAAATCAGAAATTTGGATTAGTCTTTTATGGTTTCTGTTTTTATTTATGCTCCAGGAAACCTCTCCCATGATTAGTTTATAAAAATATTTTTCTATATTTCTTCTAACGTATTTACAGTATTATTTTAAAAGCTTTTGCATATGAATGTAACTTGTGTGCATATATATTAGATGAAATAGATCTGTTGGGGAGATAAGTACTTTTCTTTATTCCTGATATATTCTTCCCTGTGTAGATGGCTTTGCTAGTATAACACTCCCAAATCTTTCTGTCCCTCTTTTGCTCTTTTCCAGAAAAGAAGGGATGACCTAATAGATTGGCAGGATTGGGAAGCAAAAACTGGCCATGATCAGCTTAGCAATACCCTCTGCCTCTTGAAAGGAAGCTGTCCATGAGACACATAAATTCTGCCCTTCCCTTTTCCTTCACTCATATGTTTATTGGAGGGTGGGGTAAATGTGGAGGGGTTGAGGGGGAAGGGCACTACAGTATTCCAGTACTGACTGGAAAGTCCTTTTAATTCTTGAGTTCTGTATTTGGAATTCTATTTCTATGACTTGGGGCAAGCTGCTTAACTTCTCTGAACCTCTTTCCTCATCTGTAAAATCACCTAGCTGGATTATTGTAAGGTTGAATATATGTAAAGCCACTGGCATATTCGTGTTCAATAAATAGTGTTGTTTGTAGCAGTATCTTAGAATATTCCTGATAAATATCTTCAGAATTTTCTATAATCTGGCTGTTTGACAGCTTTCAACAAATGACACCTTTCCTCTGCTTCAACTTCTTCAAGACTTTCCATACAGTGGGAGCCCCAGAGTGTGAGTATAAGCTGTGTTTATCATGCAGGTTCAAGCAAATCCTAGTGTGGTGGGGCACAGGACCTTGAGAAATTGAAGTTCTTGGAAAATAACTCATCTTCAACCTAAGGGATTAGGGCACCTGAGCTTGGGCTTAAAAGATTGAGCCTGCTGGATGGATCAGCAATTCCACATCAGCAGGAAATGTGCTGACCTCACTTTTTCTAAGGATTTGCAGAAAACTGGTGAAGAAAAAAAAAAGTGTGCTACTTTACCTTCAATACCACCCTCAAATCTATGAAATATAATGAGGGTGAAGTGACAGTTGGGGGCTGTCAAAGGCAGAGGATATGCCAATCTGTGGTTGGGGGAGATCTATGCAGTCAACACCGGGAGCCTGAGAAGGACTCAGAAATCTAGGGTGGAACCCACGCAGTGACAGGCAACATCAAACAGTGGCCTAGGATCCTTCAGCCAACAGCAGAGACAGATAAAGAAAATAGTGAGGTTTGCAAGGATTGCTGGCTGCCCGCAGAAGTGTGAAGATGCCAGGAAGATCCTGCCCAGAGTCCCAGAGCCTGCGTTGTCCTCACAACCCTTGATCCTGGACTTCTGGTGCCTCCAGAACTGGGGGAGACTAAATGCCTGTTGTTAAGCCACCGTCTGTCGCACTGTGTCAAAGAACATCAGTGACTTCCTTTATTATTTCAAAGGGATTTTAACTGATAGTGGGGGGGCGGGTATCGTTCACACAATTTGCCAGAAGGGGCTAAGTGGAAGACTCCTGCTTGGCCGTGCTCCTAGCTGGTGTGACTTGGAGAAGATGAGTTTTACCATTAGCTGGCACCAGATAAAGATACAAGTACAAATAAGCACATCACTGCCACTTCCTTTATCATGCAATAAATCTGACCTGTGAACTTCACACAAACTGTACAAATCTATGGTACAATGGCAACTTGGACACCTGCCTTCACTTTGATCTGGATAAATGTTGAAAGTAAAAAATATACATTGGCTATTCTCTTAATCAGCTTTTCCATTTTTAGGCCAGAGTCTCCTAAATTGATGATAAAAATTAATAAAATGATGATTTTTCCATGATGATAAAATCATTATGGAATGTTTGCTAAAAATTCAAATTGTTGAGCATCTCTCCTGAGTGATTAGTTCTTGTTAGTTGACATATCAGAACTAATTATATATTTTTAAGTGCTTTACCAAAATACGAAAGTGGATGCCATAACTGGGGTTGGTCATGCAAGCTGCACTGATAGAAGGCACCAGGAACCTACTGAAAGGAATCAAGAAAAATACCATTTCTCCCTACCATTCACCCTCTCTCAAAGACTCAAAATTATCTTCACTTGTGTGATATCTTAACTTGGAAAGAGGGGGAGAGGGAATGTCTCTCACCCCTCTTGGTCTCAGGACAGGATTGTTCACTATTTTCTACATCATTTCTTGGCTAATGTATTAAAAAGCTACTTGGTATTTCTGCATTGGTTCCTTAAATTCCCATTTCTTTCAAACTCGGGACATTTGATTATCACAGCACCTCTCCCTAAACAGAGGGATATATGTTATGGTGTCTACAAGCAGATCTAAGCCAGAACAAACAGAAACTGAACATGCATTGTCATCAGGATCTATTGCTCAAACCAAAAAGTTCTCTGATGTATTTAATTTGGCCAAGATCCATTTTAAAGCAGTGGTACCCAAAACTTGGTTGAGAAGACCAACAAATAACCCCCAATTCTTCCTATCTTCCCCCTGCCATCTCCTACAGAAATATCTTTGTCCTGTATCTAATGGTGTCTGCATCCCTGGTGAGTAGAGGTAGGGGCCTATTTGGGTCATTCTTAAGTTAACAGGACTTAAATGTTCTCCAACTTTAGTTGTGCCCAAAAATATGTGGGGAGAATTGTTTAATATGTAGATTCCTGCATCACACCCCCAGATGTTGATTTAGTAGGTCTAGGAAGAGGCCTGAGTTTTTTGAATTTGTAACAGCATCCCCAGTGACTTTTGTGCACAGGATCTCACTTAGAGAAATAGTGGCATGAAAATCTGAAGGTAGATGGCTTAGTTCATTTTCTGTCTTTATAACAGAATGCCTGAGACCGGGTAATTGATAAAGAAGAGAAGTTATTTGGTTTGCAATTCTGGAGGCTGAGAAGTCCAAGGGCATGGCAGCAGCTTCTGGCAAGGGCTTTCATACTTCATCATGACATGGTAGAAAAGCAGAAGAGCAGGCAAGCATATGGGAAAGGGGAGTCAAAGCAGGCAATGTGACCTGTTTTATGAAAACCCACTCTCAAGACCTAACCCAGTCCTGTGAGAACTTCATGAATCCCTTTATGATAGTGGAACCCTCAAACACCTCCCCATGAGGCTACACCTTCCAACACTGCCACATTGAAGAATTAAGTTTCCAATGCATGAACACTTTGGGGACACACTCAGACCATGACAGGAGATAAGCAAAAGACCAGATGAGAGTTTTAGGAACATAATTCTGAAGGCAGAGTAAGAAAGATTGGAGTTAAGAAGACTTTGGGGCTGGCGTGGTAGCTCACGCCTATAATCCCAACACTTCATGAGTCTGAGGTGGGTGGATCATTTGCATTCAGGAGTTCGAGACCAGCCTGGCCAACATGGTGAAACCCTGCCTCTACTAAAAATATAAAAATTAGTCAGGCATGGTAGCAGGCGCCTATAGTCCCAGCTACTTGGGAGGCTGAGGCAAGAGAATCACTTAAACCTGGGAAGCAGAGGGTGCAGGTGAGCCGAGATCATGCCACTGCACTCCAGCCTGGGGGACAGAGCGAGACTCTGTCTCAAAAAAAAAAAAAAAAAAAAAAAAGAAGAAGACTTTGGGGCTGGGCACCATGGCTCATGCCTGTAAGCCCAACGTTTTGGGAGGCTGAGGCAGGAGGATTGCTTGAGTCCAGGAGTTTGAGACCAGCCAAGGCAACAAAGAGACATCAAGGCAACAAAGTTAGATCCCATCTCTACAAAAAATGAAAAAGTCAGCCAGTGTGGTAGTGAGTGCCTGTGGTCCCAAATACATGGGAGGCTGGGGCAGGAGGATCACTTGAGCCCAGGAGGTTGAGGCTGCAGTGAGCCATGTTCACACCATTGCACTCCAGCCTGGGCAACAGAGCAAGACCCTGTCTCAAGAAACACAAGAAGAAGATGATGATGACTTTGGAAAGCCGTTGCAGTATAGTTTCAAACTTTTGCTCATGACCAACTGTAAGAAAGTAAACTTTATATTTTAGTAATACACACATATAAAAACTGAAACAATAAGCTTTCTCAAACAGCATTTTTACATTATTAGATGCATTCTGAATTTCTATTCTTTTCTATTTTCAGCAGTTGCTCCACCATATGGAACTTTGTCTTGAAAGGCAGTTTTGCTTGATGTCTTTACAAGTTCATGTGACCCAGACTACTTGAGCTTTTTTCAGACTTTACCAAGGACCTTTATATTTAACCTTTATTGAATTGGACAATACTCATTTTAGTTTAGCAGCTGTTCTGGAATTGGCCCACCATTCTGCCCAGTGAATATTTCTTGGCTATTTTAGAGCTTTCCTGTTCTCAGGGCTACTAGACACTCCATTGTTTTCCTCATCTTCCTCCTACATACACCCTGAGACCAAACAGGTCTGTGACTGTGCCTATCTTCACCAACTTGTGTTTTGAGGTTTGTAGAGAGACCTTGTCACCTGGCTGTGTTGCAAATGTTGCCAATGAGTTTTTGGTTTTAACATCTAGTTTCTCTGTTTTTATGTAGGCATTTGTAGAGACTGAAAAACAGTGCTACTGTCACTGCTATCACCTTGCTTTTCTCTATAATATTACCAAGATCTATGTATTTTTAGACTATATATGTGTATAATGTTTTTTGAGACAGAGTCTTGCTCTGTCACCTGGGCTGGGGTGCAGCAGTGCAATCTTAGCTCACTACAACCTCTGCCTCCCGGATTCAAGTGATTCTCCTGCCCCAGCCTCCCAAGTAGCTGGGATTACAGGTGTGCACCAGTGTGCCTGGCTAATTTTTGTATTTTTAGTAGAGATGGGGTTTCACAATGTTGGCCAGGCTGGTCTCGAACTCCTGACCTCAGGTGATCTGCCTGCCTTGGCCTCCCAAAGTACTGGGATTATAGGTTTGAGCCACTGGTGGCTCCCAGCCTAGGCAATATATTTTGAGAAGCTTTATTTTTTTCTGAAGGTTATATCAATGGGTATGTTCTTCCATATCTTCCTTTTGGCTGAACTTTATGTTTTCAAGTCACTTACATTGATGCAACTGCAGTTCATTTATTTTAGCTGTTGTATTATATTAACATATCACAATTTATTATTTATTCTTCTGTTAATAAACTTTTTTCCAGTTTTTGTTAACAAAAAAGGCTCTGGTGAATATTCTGAACTTGTCTCTTAATGTGCCTGTGTAAAAGCTTCCAAGGGAATATATCTAGGTATATGTAAATGTGGAATGATGTTACTTATAATTTCAATTTACATTTTGCTCATTGAAAATAAAGTTGAACATCCTCTCTTGTATTTACCCACTATTCATATTTTCTCTTGTGAGAAATGCCTGTTCATACTCTTTGCCCATTTTTTTAATTGGTTTGTTTGATTTCTTACTGATTTAGTAGAGTTCTTTATATAACCTAAATTAATTTCCTGGTTATATGTTCTGCAATATTTTCTGCCAGTTTATGCATTGCCCTTTTTACTCTCTCCTTGTCTTTTCAAAGAACACAATTCTTGCTGGGCGTGTTGCTTACTCCTGTAATCCCAGAAATTTGGGAGACGGAGGGCGGCGGATCACTTGAGGTCATGAGTTTGAAACCAGCCTGGTCAATATGGCAAGATCCCGTCTCTACTAAAAATACAAAAATTAGCTGGGTGTGGTGGCACATGCCTGTAATCCCAACTACTTGGGAGGCTGAGGCACGAGGATTGCTCGAACCCAGTGGACAGAGGCTGCAGTGAGCTCAGGCCACTGCACTCCAGCCTGGGCGACAGAGAGAGACTCCATCTCAAACAACATCAACAACAAAGAATACAATTCTTAATTTCAATCATTTCTTCATGAATTTTGTTTTTTGTGTCTTGTTTATGAAATACTTCTCTATCTTGAGATTATATAAAGATATTTTGTATTTTCTTCCAAATTTTAAAAAATTTGGCTTTTTCATTGATCCATCTGGAATTGAGTTTGTGTGCAGTTTGAGGTATGGATCCAGAATCGATTTTTCATACACAAATAACTAATGGTTCCAACACTGTGTCTTAAATATTTCCTCCTTTCCCTATTGATCTACATTGCCAAGCATTTTCATACATGTATAGATCTGTTTATGGGGTCCCCCTTACCTTTCAGTGAGCTATCTGTCTATCCCTGATCCAGTATATCATATTTTAACCAACAGAGCTTTAAAATGTATTTTAATATCTGACAGGACAAGTCCTCCTTTCTCCTAACTCACATTTGCTAACTCCCCAACATACTGCCTCAAAAATTCCTCCATAATGTTCTATGTTCTCCTGTCATAAGCCAAATTGGAACAACATAGTCCTAGATTGCAAAACTGGGTTTACCTAACTTGTGTGGAGCTCAGCTCAGCACCATATGTTGATAGCCATAAACAGGTATTTGTTCCATAGGTGTTCATGGGAATGCTGATACTATTACCTAGGCTTCCTGGATTTTTTTCTATGGGGAAAGCATTTTCATAAATGTTAATTGATCATGGAAAACTGTCTATGAAAATTGCAAGGATATGATTAATCATATCTAATTTGTAGATAGAGAAATTGAGACACAGAGAGATTAGATAAAGTGTCTATGATAATAGGGTTAAAAAGTAATGAGGCTAAAGACCAGGGTGTCTGACTGTCAGGCCATCCCCTTCTTATAACTGGATAATGTTGACAGAGTCTCCGCCTACGTTGTAAAGGTCAGAATGCAAACTAATTTTAGGAATGTGTTACCAGCTTTCTAGAAAAAGAGCTGCTTTTGTTAGGATTCAAGTTTTGGTGGGAATAGGAGAGGTTGCAGTCATAGTTTCTTTATTTACTTCTATAGACAGAAGTTAGGAGCTTCTTTTCTCTCAGTCATCAGCTATCAGCCATCATCTACCTAGTATCAGAACCTCCAGTGAAAGTGAGATGAGATAGGTAATGCAGCAAGTCAAAGGGAAAGATGGCAAAGTTCTTTGGGGCAGCAGGCTTGAAGGATGAAGAGAAACCTGCTTTTGGTTAAGCGAGCGATGACTGGGCTGCAGTTATCTTAGGATAAGAACTCTGGATTCTATAAATCTATCTGTCCCAATGATTTTGCTTTATTCTTTTCTTCTTGTGCTCCCTCCCTAGTCCACCCCTCCTGCTCTCTCTCCTCTGTTATTCTCTGCTTCTATGCCTAGAGACTTCTGTTCCTGAAAGATGCCATTCTACGCAAGTTCTTCCTTTTTGCTTTTGGAGGTTTTCACGCTGTGCTGGTACTCTTGCTTCAGACCTTTCATGAGGTTCTACATGATAATGCCCATTATGTAATGTAGTAACAACTCTTGTCTATGTTTACAGCAGGCTAAATGAGGAAATGTCAGCTGGACTTTATCTTAAGTGTTTACATACACACCCATGCATGTAACAAATTACTTAATCACAGGAGAGATTTTGTTTGAAGACTTATGGCTTTTTTTTTTTTTATTTTTTTATGCTAAGTCAAATTTGCCATCTATACAGTTGATCCTTAAAAAAGTTTGTCTTGTCCTGTCTCTAAATACCCACTAGATGTTGCTAAAGGGCTAGGGAAAAAAAAGAATCTTAGTTTTCATCCAAGGCTTCTGAGTTACCGAATTTCAGAGTTCAAGGGAACCTTAGAGATGTTGGAAATATGAAGAATGAAAGCCTCAACATAAAAATGGGAAGTATATCTTCAAAACATAGGAAGGAAGTAATACTGACTAAGGAATACTGAATGTTTAAAGGCAACATTAGTGGCCGGGCACGGTACCTCATGCCTGTAATCCCAGCACTTTGGCAGGCTGAGGCAGGTGGACCCCCTGAGGTCAGGAGTTTGGGACTAGCCAGGCCAACATGGTGAAACCCTCTCTACTAAAAATACAAAATGTAGCCGGGCATGGTAGCATGTGCCTGTAATCCCAGCTATTCGGGAGGCTGAGGCAGGAGGAATTGCTTGAACCCAGAGGTGGAGGTTGCAGTGAGCTGAGATTACGCTACTGCACCCAGCCTGGGCGACAGAATGAGACTCTGACTGAAGAAATTAAATAAATAAAGGCGATGTTGGCATAGCTGAAATTTGTTCATTAGCATTTTGACACCTATTTGTCAACTAGATAGCAATGTCAAATCTTTAGAGATTATCCCTCCCACAGCATGAAACTAGACTGAAGGTTCAGATCAAATTTCAAAAAACGTGCAAATATTCTAGACATTACTTAAAAATCACGATCTTTTGATCATGAAAGTATTGCATTAATATTAAAGCAATTAGGGAAATGTAGAAAATTATTATTATTATTATTTTGAGATAGAGTTGTGCTCTGTCCCCGCAGGCTGGAGTGCAGTGGCTCGAGCTTGGTTCACTGCAACCTTCGCCTCCCAGGTTCAAGCGATTCTGCTGCTTCACCCTCCTGAGTAGTTGGGATTACAGATGTGCGCCACCATGCCCAGCTAATTTTTTGTATTTTTAGTAGAGATGGGGTTTCGCCATGTTGGCCAGGCTGGTCTCAAACTCCTGACTTCAAGTGGTCTGGCCACTTCGGCCTCCCAAAGTGCTGGGATTACAAGTGTGAGCCACCATGCCTGGCCCATGAGAAATGTAGAAAATTACAATGTAGAACCCCACCACTCAGGATGACTTATATAATATACTATATAATTAATACTAATATACAATATGTTAATTTATATAGTATATATTCATTATATATAGTATATTAGTATTAATTACGTAGTATATATTATATACGGTTATATACTTTACAATTAACATACATAAAACATATTAATTATATATTATATGTATATCTTCATCCTGTGGAAGCAATGAAGAATAATAACAAAAAAACCCATCTGTGATGCACAATACAACTCAAGATGTAGGGCATTACTAATGTTTTTGAGTCCTCTGAGACTTCTTCCCCATACAATTTATCTGCCTCTCCCAAGAAGTAATTGCTACTCTAAATTTTGTTTATAATTTATTCCTTTTATTTCAAGTTTTACCACAAATAAATGGGTCCTAAATAACATATTATTTAGTTTTTTTTTGTTGTTTTTAAACTTTGTAAGAATGGTTTCTAAAATTCATCCATGTTAATATCTTCACTCATTTTCTCAGTCATAAGATACCCTGTCATATAAAGTACTGCAATTTATGTGTCCATTCTCCCCTTGATGAATATTTAGATCTGTTCCTTCCATGTAAGGACAATTGGGTTGTTTCTACTTTTTGGCTATTTTAAAATGTTGTGCATGTGTCCTGGTGTCCTGTAGGGATTTTTCTAGGAGTGGAATTACTAGGTTGTAGGATGCATGTTCAATTTAGGAAATGTTGCCTAACTGCTCCCACAGTGCTCGTATCACTTTATATTCCTGCTAGTGGTGTGTAAGAGTTCCTGCTGTTCTGTGACCCGACCAGCACTTGGTGTTCTTGGACTTTTAAATTGTTGTCAATCTGCTAATTATGAAATTGCCTCTTATTATGGTGTTAATTTGCATTTCTATGATTTCATCTTTTATTTACTTATTTTTGAGATGGAGTCTCACTCTGTCGCCCAGGCTGGAGTGCAGTGGCATAACCTCACCTCACTGCATCCTCCACCTCCCGAGTTCAAGCGATTCTTATGCCTCAGCCTCCCGAGTAGGTGGGATTACAGGCATGCTCCACAATGCCCGGCTAATTTTTGTATTTTTAGTAGAGATGGGGTTTTGCTATGTTGACCAGGCTGGTCCCAAACTCCTGACCTCAGATGATCCATCTGCCTCGGCCTCCGAAAGTGCTGGGACTACAGGTGTGAGCCACTGCACCTGGCCGATTTAACCTTTTAATGTGATATTAGTCAGATGTGTCTTTTCTTCTTTGAAATGCCTATTTAAGGCTTTTGCCCAATTTTTACTGGGTTGTTCATCTTTTTCTTATTGATGTTGATGTACAGATATTCTTTTTTGTTGTTGTTGTTGTTTTAGGCAGGGTCTCACTCTCACTCTAGCTGGAGTGTAGTGGCACAATCATGGTTCACTGCAGCCTCAACCTTCCTGGCTCATGCGATCCTCCCACCTTAGCCACCCAAATAGCTGAGACTACAGGTATGCACCGCTATCCCCGGATAATTTTTTGTAATTTTTGCAGAGACGGGATCTTACTGTGTTGCCCAGGCTGGTCTGGAACTCCTGGGCTCAAGCAGTCCACCTGCCTTGGCCTCACAAAGTGCTGGGATTACAGGCATGAGCTATCCTGCCTGGCTATGTATTCTTTATATATTCTGGATTTTAATCTTTGCATAGTTATATGTGTTTTAAGTATTTTCTAATTGGAAAAGAGAATGATGTCTTTTGATAAACAGAAGTTCTTAATTTTCATGTTGTACAATTTATCAATTTTTTATTTTTTAAAAATAAATATTAATTTTTAAAAAAAGAATTGTCTGTCATGGCTTAGACCTGGCCCAGGAGGGCATAATATTACCACATGATTTGTGTGCAATTAATCAGTCTTGACTCTTGTGTGTGTATGATGGATTTTGTATCTTGTTTAAGAAGTCTCTTTTTGGCTGGGCACAGTGGCTCATACCTGTAATCCCAGCACTTTGGGAGGCCGAGGCAGGTGGATCATGAGGTCAGGAGATCGAGACCATCCTGGCTAACACGGGGAAACCCAGTCTCCACTAAAAAAAAAAAAAATACAAAAAATTAGCCAGGTGTGGTGGCACACGCCTGTAATCCTAGCTAGTTGGGAGACTGAGGCAGGAGAATCGCTTGCACCCAGGAGGTGGAGGTTGCAGTGAGCTGAGATTGCGCCACTGCACTCCAGCCTCGGTGACGAGCAAGACTCTGTCTCCAAAACAACAACAACAACAACAACAAAAGAAGTTTCTCCTTGTCTGAATTTATAAAGATATTCTATTATGTTAAATTGAAAGTTTTGAACAAGACACCAGGAAACAATAGGTATCATAAGCCAGGCCCAGTGGCTCACGCCTATAATCCCAGTACTTTGGGAGGCCAAGGGGTGTGGATCACCTGAGGTCAGGAGTTCAAGACCAGCCCGGCCAAGATGGTGAAACCCCGTCTCTACTAAAAATACAAAAATTAGCCAGGTGTGGTGGCAGGCGCCTATAATCCCAGCTACTCAGGAGGCTGAGGCAGAGAATTGCTTGAACCCAGGAGGTGGAGGTTGCAGTGGGCCGAGGTTGAACCATTGCACTCCAGCTTGGGTGACAGAGCAAGACTCCATCTCAAAAAAAAAAAAAAAAAGAAAAAAGAAAAAAAGAAACAATAGGTATACACTATAATTAATTGTGAGATCAACCACACTACAGGAATTTCAACACAAGATGACCAACAACCGTCATCTACACTGAGGATATTAAACGTTTGAGAAAGGAGAGATGTGCAGGAGATTTTTGTGATGATTTATTTAGAGAAATCTGCAGGTGGGCTGCAGGTAGGCTGTGACTTGTCTCTCTCCCCCAGTCAAGTCTAGTGAAAGAGGTTTCGGTAGAATCTCTTGAAGGCTTGACATGTGTCTTCTGCATTTAGGGACACAGAAGACTGGTATCTGATTCACACCTGAGAAACCTAATGGATAAGAAACTATGATTAGCTCTATCATAAATGGCATGATGGTAGAGCAAAGAGAATGATCAGTGTGTACTGCCAGAATTTATTCAGGCAACAAGTATTCCTTACAAGCTACATAGGAGATGTGCTCAAGTGAGAACCAGTGTGGTTAAATCCTGTTCATAGGGCAGTTTAAAGGGTGAATAGCTCTCAGTAGGGAAGATGGAGATGGACTTTATGTTCTGTATTCCAAGGATGAAATAAAGAATCTTTGAGGCTAGGCAAGGTGGCTCATGCCTGTAATCCCAGCACTTTGGGAGGCCGAGGTGGGTGGATTACCTGAGGTCAGGAGTTCGAGACCAGCCCGACTAGAAAACTACTCCTTCAGTCTTCCCTCATCTTGTTTAATGCTTTCCTTGACTGAGCCACATCTCCACTTTCATAATCGTTTTCTATCGCGCGATGTTTTAAACTAAAGAACACACATTCACATTTTTTCCTAATGCAGACAATATGAGACTGACATCCATAATATAGTCTAATTATATTTCATCAATAATTAACTCTGACAGCTGTCATCTGTCAGGAAACATGTGTGATTGTTTTTAAAGTAAGTGGAGGCACTAAGTCAATTAAATGAGGAAAGGCTATTTTTTTTTTTTTTTTTTAATACTTTAAGTTCTGGGATACATGTGTGGAACATGCAGGTTTGTTCCATAGGTATACGTGTGCCATGGTGGTTTGCTGCACCCATCAACCTGTCATCTACATTAGGTATTTCTCCTAATGCTATCCTTCCCTTAGCCCCGCCACGCCCCTATAGGTCCCGGTGTGTGATGT
The DNA here is from genome assembly GCF_002776525.5 of Piliocolobus tephrosceles. NCBI lineage: Eukaryota > Metazoa > Chordata > Mammalia > Primates > Cercopithecidae > Piliocolobus > Piliocolobus tephrosceles. The sequence goes on from NC_045437.1 coordinate 45,466,168, forward strand.
TCCCCTCCTTGTGTCCATGCGTTCTCATTGTTCAACTCCCACTTATGAATGAGAACATGCAGTGTTTGGTTTTCTGTTCCTGTGTTAGTTTGCTGAGAATGATGGTTTCCAGCTTCATCCATGTCCCTGAAAAGGACATGAACTCAACTTTTTTTATGGCTGCATAGTATTCCAAGGTGTATATGTGCCATATTTTCTTTATCCAGTCTATCATTGATGGGCATTTGGGTTGGTTCCAGGTCTTTGCTATTGTGAACAGTGCTGCAATAAACATATGTGTACATGTAGAATAATTAATAATCCTTTGGGTATATACCCAGTAATGGGATTGCTGGGTCAAATGGTAATTCTGGTTCTAGGTCCTTGAGGAATCACCACACTGTCTTCCACAATGGTAGAACTAATTTACACTCCCACCAACAGTGTAAAAGCAGTCCTATTTCTCTACATCCTCTCCAGCATCTGTTGCTTCATGACTTTTTAATGATCACCATTTTAACTGGTGTGAGATGGTATCTCATTGTGGTTTTGATTTGCATTTCTCTAATGACCAGTGATGATGAACTTTTTTTTCATGTGTTTGTTGGCTGCATAAATGCCTTCTTTTGAGATGTGTCTGTTTGTATACTTTGCCCACTTTTTGATGGGGTTGTTTTTTTCTTATAAATTTGTTTAAGTTCTTTGTAGATTCTGGATATTACCCCTTTGTCAGATGAATAGATTGCAAAATTTTTCTCCCATTCTGTAGGTTGCCTTTTCACTCTGATAATAGTTTCTTTTGCTATGCAGAAGCTCTTTAGTTTAATCAGATTCCATTTGTCAATTTTGGCTTTTGTTGCAATTGCTTTTGGTGTTGTAGTCATGAAGTCTTTGCCCATACCTATGTCCTGAATGGTATTGCCTAGGTTTTCTTCTAGGGTTTTTATGATTTTTAGGTCTTACATTTAAGTCTTTAATCCATCTTGAGTTAATTTTTGTATAAGGTGTAAGGAAGGTATCCAGTTTCAGTTTTCTGCATGTGGCTAGCCAGTTTTCCCAACACTATTTATTAAATAGGGACTCCTTTCCCCATTGCTTGTATTTGTCAGGTTTGTCAAAGATCAGATGGTTGTACATGTGTGGCATTATTTCTGAGGCCTCTGTTCTGTTCCATTGGTCTATGTATCTGTTTTGGTACCAGTATCATGCTGTTTGGTTATTGTAGCTTTGCAGTATAGTTTGAAGTCAGGCAGCATGATGTCTCCAGCTTTGTTCTTTTTGCTTAGGATTGTCTTGGCTATACTAGGTCTTTTTTGGTAGCACATGAAATTTAAAGTAGTTTTTTCTAATCCTGTGAAGAAAGTCAATGGTAGCTTGATGGGAATAGCATTGAATCTATAAATTACTCTGGGAAGTATGGCCATTTTCACAATACTGATTCTTTCTATCCATGAGCATGGAATGTTTTTCCATTTGTTTGTCTTCTCTTATTTCCTTGAGCAGTGGTTTGTAGTTCTACTTGAAGAGGTCCTTCATGTCCCTTGTAAGGTGTATTCCTAGGTATTTTATTCTCCTTGTAGCAATTGTGAATGGGAGTTTACTCATGATTTGGCTCTCTGTCTATTATTGGTGTATAGAAATGCTTGTGATTTTTTGCACATTGATTTTGTATCCTGAGACTTTGCTGAAGTTGCTTATCAGCTTAAGGAGTTTTTGGGCTAAGATGATGGGGTTTTCTAAATATACAATCTTGTCATCTGCTAACAGAGACAGTCTGGCTTCCTCCCTTCCTATTGAATACTCTTTATTTCTTTCTCTTGCCTGATTGCCCCGGCCAGAACTTCCAATACTATGTTGAATAGGAGTGGTGAGAGAGGGCATCCTTGTCTCATGCTGGTTTTCAAAGGGAATGCTTCCAGTTTTTGCCCATTCAGTATTATATTAGCTGTGGATTTGTCATAAATAGCTGTTATTATTTTGAAATACATTCCATCAATACCTAGTTTATTGAGTGTTTTTGAGCATGAAGTGGTGTTGAATTTTATCGAAGGCCTTTTCTGCATCTATTGAGATAATCATGTGATTTTTATCATTGTTTCTGTTTATGTGATGGATTATGTTTATTGATTTGTGTATGTTGAACCAACCTCGCGTCCTAGGGATGAAGCCAACTTGATCGTGGTGGATAAGCTTTTTGATGTGCTGCTGGATTCGGTTTGACAGTAATTTATAGGGGATTTTCATATCAATCTTCATCAGGGATATTGACCTGAAATTTTCTCTTTTTGTTGTGTGTCTGCCAAGTTTTGGTATCAGGATGATGCTGGCCTTATACAATGAGTTAGGGAGAAGTCCCTCTTTTTCTATTGTTTGGAATAGTTTCAGAAGGAACGGTAGCAGCTCCTCTTCATACCCCTGGTAGAATTCAGCTGTCAATCTGTCTCCTGGGCTTTTTTTTTGGTTGGTAGGCTATTAATTACTGCCTCAATTTTAGAACTTATTATTGGTCTATTCAGGGATTTGACTTCTTCCTGGTTTAGAGTTGGGAAAGTGTATGTGTCCAGGAATTTATCCATTTCTTCTAGATTTCCTAGTTTATTTGTGTAGAGGTGTTTATATTATTCTCTGATGGTAGTTTGTATTTCTGTGGGATCAGTGGTGATATCCCCTTTACCATTTTATATTGTATCTATTTGATTCTTCTCTCTTTTCTTCTTTATTAGTCTGGCTAGTGGTCTATTTTTTAATCTTTTCAAAAAACCAGCTGCTGGATTCATTGATTTGTTGGAGGGTTTTTCATGTCTCTATCTCCTTCAGTTCTGTTCTGATCTTAGTTATTTCTTGTCTTCTGCTAGCCTTAGAATTTGTTTGCTCTTGCTTCTCTAGTTCTTTTAACTGTGATGTTAGGGTGTTGGTTTTAGACCTTTCTCCTGTGGGCATTTAGTGCTATAAATTTCCCTCTAAACACTGCTTTAGCTGTGTCCCAGAGACTCTGGTACATTGTGTCTTTGTTCTCATTGTTTTCAAAGAACTTATTTATTTCTGCCTTAATTTTGTTATTTACCTAGTAGTCATTCAAGAGCAGGTTGTTCAGATTCCATGTAGGTGTGTGGTTTTGAGTGAGTTTCTTAATCCTGAGTTATAATTTGATTGCACCATGGTCTGAGAGACTGTTTGTTATGATTTCCATTCTTTCGCATGCTGAGAAGTGTTTTATTTCCAATTATGTGGTCAGTTTTAGAATAAGTGTGATGTGGTGAGAATAATGTATATTCTGTTGATTTGAGGTGGAGAGTTCTGTAGATGTCTATTAGGTCTGCTTGGTCCAGAGTTGAGTTCAAGTCCTGAATATCCTTGTTAATTTTCTGTCTCATTGATTTGTCTAATATTGAAAGTGGGGTGTTAAAGTCTCCCAATATTACTGTGTGGGAGTCTAAGTCTCTTTGTAGGTCACTAAGAACTTGCTTTATGAATCTGGGTGCTCCTATAATAGATGCATATATATTTAGGATAGTTAGGTCTTCTTTTTGCATTAATCCCTTTACCATTATGTAATGCCCTTCTTTGTCTTTTTTGATCTTTGTTGGTTTAAAGTCTGTTTTATCAGAGACTAGGATTGCAACCCCTGCTTTTTATTTTCTTTCCATTTGCTTAGTAAATATTGCTGAATCCCTTTATTTTGAGCCTATGTGGGTCTTTGCACTGATACGGATTTTCTGAATACAGCACACCAATGGGTCCTCACCTTTTATCCAATTTGCCGGTCAGTGTCTTTTAATTGTGGCATATATCCCTTTTACATTTAACGTTAATATTGCTATATGTGAATTTGATCCTGTCATTATGATACTAGCTGGTTACTTTACACATTAGTTAATGCAGTTTCTTCACCATGTCAATGGTCTTTACATTTTGGTATGTTTTTGCAGTGGCTGGTACCAGTTTTTCCTTTACATATTAGTGTTTCCCTCAGGAGCTCTTGTAAGGCAGGTCTGGTGGTGACAAAATCCCTTAGCATTTTTTGCTTGTCTGTAAAGAATTTTATTTCTCCTTCACTTATGAAACTTAGTTTGGCTGGATATGAAATTCTGGGTTGAAAATTCTTTTATTTAAGAATGTCAAACATTGGCCTCCACTCTCTTCTGGCTTGTAGGATTTCTGCAGAGAGATCTGCTATTAGTTTGATGGGCTTCCCTTTGTGGGTAACCTGACCTTTCTCTCTGGCTGCCCATAACATTTTCCCCATCATTTCAACCTTGGTGAATCTGCTCTTCAGCAACCCAGCCTCAGTAATGGCAGATGCCCCTCCCCTCACCAAGCTGGAGCATTTCAGGTCAACTTCAGACTGTTGTGCTGGCAGCGAGAATTTCAAGCCAGTGGATCTTAGCTTGTTGGGTTCCATAGGGGTGGGATCCGCTGAGACAGACCACTTGGCTCCCTGGCTTCAGCTCCCTTTCCAGGGGAGTGAATGGTTCTGTCTTGCTGGCATTCAGGTGCTACTGGAGTATGAAAAAACACTCCTGCAGCTAGCTCGGTGTCTGCCTAAATGGCTGCCCAGTTTAGTGCTTGAAACTTGGTGCCTTGCTGGTGTAGGCACCCGAGGGTATCCCCTGCCTGTGGGTTGCAAAGACTATGGGAAAAAAGTAGTATCTAGGCTGAATAGCACCATCCCTCAAGGCACAGTCCTTCACGGCTTCTCTTGGCGAGGGGAGGGAGTTCCCTGACCCTTTGCCCTTCCCGGGAGAGATGACACCCCACCCTGCTTCTGCTCACCCTCCATGAACTGCACCCACTGTCTAACCAGTCACAATAAGATGAGCCGGGTACCTCATTTAGAAATGCAGAAATCACCCTCCTTCTGCGTTGATCTCGCTGGGAGCTGTAGACCGGAGTTGTTCCTATTTGGCCATCTTGCCAGTCGCCCAAGGCTTATCGTTTTAACCCAACGTGTTGTAACACCTGGATATCCATATGGAAAAAAAATAAACTTTGTTCCTTACCTCATTACATACACAAAATAACTGAGATAAACAGAACTCAATGTAAAGTTAGAACCATAGTGCTTCCAGGAGAAAACAAAAGAGAATAAGAGAATATCTTCATGACTTTGGCTTAAGCAAAGATTTCTAACCCAAGACACAAAAAACACTATACTGGGTTTGATAGTATCCCCCCAAAATTTATTTCCTTTGCAAAGCCTCTGAATGTGACTGTATTTGGCCGGATGCAGTGGCTCATGCATGTAGTCCCAGAACGTTGGGAGGTTGAGGTGGGTGGATCACCTGAGGTCAGGAGTTCGAGGCCAGTCTGGCTAGCATGGCAAAACCCCAACTCTAGTAAAAATTCAAAAATTAGCTGGGTGTGGTGGCAGATGCCTGTAATCCCAGCTACTTGGGAGGCTGTGGCAGGAGAATCGCTTGAACTTGGGAGGAGGAGATTGCAGTGACCTGAGATTGTGCCACTGCACTCCAGTCTGGGTGACAGAACAAGACTCTGTTCTGACCCCCCCCCCAAAAAAAAAAGAATGTGATTGTATTTGGAAATAAAGTCATTGCAGTTGTAATTAGTTAGGGTGAGTTTATATTGGAGTAAGGTGGACCCTAATCCAATACGATTGGTGTCCTTATAAGAAAAGAAGAGACCCAGAGACAAAAACAGACAAGAACACCAGGTCATGATGAAGGCAGAGATTGGAGTGATGCATCTACAAGCAAAGGAATGCCACGAATTGTGGCCAAAGTCAGAAGCTAAGAGAAAGACATGGAACAGATTGTTCTCTACAACCTTCAGAGAGAACATGGCCTCCAGAACAGTGAGATAACAAATCTCATTGTTGGCTGGGCACGGTGGCTCATGTCTGTAATCCCAGCACTTTGGGAGGCTGAGGCAGGTGGATCACGAGGTCAGGAGACCAAGACCATCCAGTTTGTGGCAATTTGTTAATTACAGCCTTAGGAACCTAATACCTACACTGATCATAAAAGAAAAAAAAAACTGATAAATTTGAAAGTATCCTAATTAAAACCTTTTTACTCATCAAAAGACACTATTAAGAGGCCAGGTGTGGTGGCACAAACCTAATTCTAGCAGTTTGAGAGTCCCAGATGGGCAGATTGCTTAAGCCCAGGAGTTCCAAACCAGCCTGGTCAACAAGGCGAAACCCTGTCTCTACAAAAAATAAAAAAATTAGCCAGGCATGGTGGTGTGTGTCTGTAGTCTCAGCCACTTGGAAGGGTGGAGGGGACTGAGGTGGAAGGATCACTTGAGCCCAGGAAGTGGAGGCTGCAGTGAGTCATGTTCATGCCACTGCACTTCAGCAGCCTGGGTGACAAAGGGAGACCCCAACTGTTAAAAAAAAAAAAAAAAAAATAGACAAGCCAGAGACTAATAAAAAATATTCATGATACAGATATTTGATAAAGGTCTCATATCCAGAATATGTAAAGGAATGTTAGAAATTGATAATAAAAATACAAACAGCCCAATGGAAAAGTGTGCAAGAAATCTGAATAGACACTTCACAAAAGGTGTGTAGACAGCCAACAAGCACACAAAAATTTGCTAGTATTATTAGGCATGAGGGAAATGCAAATTAATACCACAGTGAGATACTATTTCATATCCATTGAAATGGCTGGCACATAAAAGACTGACAATACCAAATGATCGTGAAGATATGATGCAAAGGGAACTTGCATATGTTGCTGTTGGGAGTGGTACTCTCTTTGGAGAACAATAAGGCAGTTTTTTAATAAAGTTAAACATATACCTATCATATGACCAGGGATTTTGCTCATCAGGTATTTATGTACCCAAAGAGAAATGAAAACATACACCCACAAAAAGATTTCAACAGGAATGTTGATAGCAATCTTATTCATTACAGTGTCCAAACTGAAAATAACTCATGTCCATTAACAAGAGAATGCACTGAACAAATTCGGTCTATTTGTGTAATATAACAATGCTCAACAACAAAAAGGAATGACCTGGTGCAAACAATGTGGGCGAATCTCGAAAACATAAAACTAAGTAAAAGAAACCAGTTTAAAAAGGTACATACAGAGTGATTCCATTTATATGAAAAATTATTATTTGTAGGTGGATTTTGAGGACAGGGCAGGAGTGATGGAAATATTCTTGATCTTGTTTTAAGTACTTAGGTGGTTGAGTGTGTGTGTGTACATGCACAAAGAGAAAGAGAGTCAAAAATCATTGAACTGCATTCTTTTACTATGTGAAGATTCTGATTAACCTCTTGTGGCTGGGATTTTTTGTGGGTATAGCTGGTATTTTTTTCTACAGTGGCAGACCTACTAATACATTAGTCTAAATCTGTTTATATGGTTGTTTCAGGTCTACACAAAGAAGATCCCATTATCACGTATTTATTTGGCAATCTTAACAGTCCAGAAGTTATTACAATTTCTTTTTATTATGTGTTATTCATGTAAATTATACTTTAAAGATCCAAGCTATTGCTTGCGTACTACCTTTTTTTCCCACCTACAACTCCCATTCTCTTCCTTTAGAGTTGAGTATGTTGTTAAACGAAATAAATATAGAAATATAGAATGGCTCAGAAAACACATTGAACTGAACACATAAGATTTGTGCATTTCACTGTATGTCCATTATACCTCAATAAAAAGAAGAAATTAAAAATTGTGTTGTTCTGTAGTATCAGGATCAGGTGGTGTCTTGGTATGTGTGGAGGGCTTTATTTATACCTTCTTATCTCTTTAACCTTCCTAAACAACCACAAATAAACAAGAATCGAAGATAAAGCCACAAACATGCTATGTAAGCAGTTATCTCTAGCTGTATATACAGTCCTAATACACAGCTATATTTCATTCTTTGTAATGACAGCAGAGTATTTCACTGCATAATCCCCTAATGATGAACACTTACTTTGTTTCCAACTTTTCAAAATTGCAGTTGGCGCAAACATATTGGTAATATAGGAATAAATTGCTAAAAGTGGAAAGGCTATCTCTAGGGGTATATACATATAAAACCTTTTTTTTTTTTTTTTTTTTTTTTTTTTAAGAGAGTATCTCCCTGTTGCCCAGGCTGGAGTGCAGTGGTACAATCTCGGCTCACTGCAACCTTGCCTCCCAGGTTCACGCAATTATCCTGCCTCAGTCTCCCAAGTAGCTGGGACTACAGGCACGTGCCACCATGCCCTGCTAGGTTTTGTATTTTTAGTAAAGACAGGTTTTCACCATGTTGGCCAGGCTGCTCTTAAACTCCTGACCTCAAATGATCCACCTGCCTCGGCCTCCCAAACTGCTGGGATTACAGGCATGAGCCACCACCATGCCCGGCCCATGTGAAACACTTTGATAGATGTTGCCAAACTGCTCTCCAAAAAAGACTGAACTCATCTGTTCTCCCTCCAAGAGTATAGGAGAACACCTATTTTCCCCAATCATTGCCAGTGCTGAGCATTATCAATCTTCTTTTTAAATCTTCGCCAGACTAATAGATAAAATAAACCAATAAATGTGTCATTGGTTGTTTTAATGTTTATTTCTTTAATTATGACTTAGGTTAAGTATGTTTTAAAATCCAATGTTTTAATCAGTTACTATCACAGAAAAAGTCCAGATGTGGGGAGGAATAGAAATGGAAAGACTTTGAAATACAGACTTCTTAGCATTTGGGCCATCAATGAGTATCACTTGTCTGGACAAGCAGACAAGGAGGAAGCTGTCAAACTTGTTAAACTAGTTGACAAAACCAATGTCATGTTCTCTAGGCTGTTGCATTTGAGTCTGTAATTCTTTTTGACAGTCTGTCATGGCCTTATTACTTTGCCAATTTTTGATGCCAACATTACATTGTGTTTCTAAGGAGAAAGTAATCTAAGAATCCTTAAAAAATCTTGATGATACATAATAGTCATTTATTGTCTGTGTTCCAATATTGTTTTTTTCACATCATAATAAATTATACAATGTTGTAAGGTATTTCTTCTGAGACAGAAGATCAGTGTATAACTATTGCCCCTTAACAATTGCCCCCTTCCGCTTCTAGAGAAACATTATTTATAGTCTAATAGACTAAACAATGAATAACTGTAACAGTAGAGACCACATAGAATAGCAACAACATCTTGCAGGCATCTGGAGCAATGGGTTGGGAGGGTTGTTATAATTTACCTCTAGGTGTGTCTAGTCCTCTGATTCTCCTTTGTGAAATGCCAATTGTTTTTTCAATCATCCTCTGCTGATTTTATGGGCTTCATTATAATATATCTTTTAATCAATTGCCAGAATAACAGATGCCATTAGCAATTCTTCAGAGGTTTTTCATCTTGGAAATACTAATTATATATAGGCTATCATCTCAAATTTCACAGTACTGAAACCACCTTTGCAAAATTATAACTTAGGAAATTATGACAGTGAAAGAAATCCAACCTAATCAACTTCATCTTGCTTCTAACCTTTCAGCTGTCCTTGTTCATTCCTGGGTGTAGACCAAACTAACTTTGGGAAGGAGTTCAGTCCATGGTTTGACTCTGAAACAAAATTGAAAATACCCCTTTCCTGAAAAGACCCCCTTCTTGCCTGGGACCAGTCTGTCTTTTCAGGACTAACAAGTTAGCTACAAGATTAGAAATTACAATTTGGGGGTCATGTAGCCTTTGGCTTCAAGAGTCTGAACCTCCCCAAATTGCTCCTGGGTATACCATCACTATTGTAAAACCTAAAATAGTGATATTTTAGGGTCTGAGATATTTTGCAGACCCTGAGCTTGATGGATCAGCTGACACCACCTAGACGGATTAAGCTGGCTCAACCAGTTCTGCCATCTACTCAGGAACACAAGACAGCAAGAAAACCTAACTTCCACCCGCTATGATTCCATCTCCAACCTGATCAATCAGCACTCCCCACTACCCAAGGCCTTACCGCCAAATTATCTTTCAAAACTCTGATCCCCGAATGCTCGGCAAGAGTGATTTGAGTAATAACAAAACTTTGGTCTCCTGCATAGCGGGCTCTGTGTGAGTTACTCTCATTGCAATTCCCCTGTCTTCCCCTGTCTTGATAAATTGGCTCTGTCTAGGCAGCAGGCAAGGAGAACCCATTGGGTGGTTACAGTACTTCTAACTTTCTGAAGTGTTTTATATCTATTTCATGCCATTTTAAAGTAAAATTGAACGTATTAAACTCTGCACTAAGAAGGGACAGCCTATAGGAGTTGTGGTTGACATAACCCCACACATAAGAATTAGCTATAATGATCGCTAAAAAACAAATTTAGGGGCGGGTGCGGTAGCTTACCCCTGTAGTCTTAGCATTTTGGGATGCTGAGGCGGGTGAATCACCTGAGGTCAGGAGTTTGAGACCAGCCTGGCCAACATGGCAAAGCTCTATCTCTACTAAAAAAATACAAAAATTAGCTAGGCGTGGTGGCACATGCCTGTAATCCCAGCTACGTGGGAGGCTGATGCAGGAGAACTGCTTGAACCTGGGAGAGGGAGGTTGCAGTGAGCCAAGATCACACCATTGTGCTCCAACCTGGGCAACAAAAGTGGAACTCGGTCTCATAAATGAATAAATATAAAAACGAATTTAGGTACTGAACCAACACTTAATCATGTGTAAACTTGTCTTTGTGTGCTCCAACATTTTGCAGTTTTTGAGAAAAGATTTCTGTTAGGCAGGAATCTAGACCCAACATGGCGGCATTACCTGCCTAGCAGGCCTTTTGTTAAAGACTCCCTTCACCCTTGTACACACCCGCAGGCTTACATGAGTCAGAGTTCTGGTTGGGCAACCACACTTCCCCATGACTTGCAGCTCACTTGCATTTCACAAGTTCGTAAACAGCAGTTTCAGTTAAACAGTTTCCAAAGACCCCTTCCTCGTGACATTGCAGTTTCAAGACCCCCCAGGACTTGTTTTGCACAACCAACTTTCCCCATCCTTCAAGCTATAAAAGGTCCCTACCCTCCCATCTCAGCGCGACTTCCTTGGTGCGCACCTCTGGACCGAGGAACCTCGCCCACAAGCCCTAATAAAGGCTATTCTCACTGCCATTTGCCTTGTGTCTTCGTTCCCGGTTCGGCTCCGGCCTCAGTTTACCTTTACAATTTCACATATCCTGATTTTTCAGTTACATACTTATTCCCATCCTTTAAAAAAGTTTACATGACAGTTTTAATTTGTGCCAAACAGTCTAAGTCTCTGAGAAAATTATTCTTTTGGAAAGTGGTTTTTTTTTTTTTTTTTTTTTTTTTTGAGGCGGAGTCTCGCTCTGTCTTCCAGGCTGGAGTGCAGTGGTGCAATCATAGCTCACTGCGACTCCTGGGCTCAAGGGATCCTCCTGCTTCAACCTCCTGAGTAGCTGGGTCAAATGTCCGCCACCAATTCTGGCTAATTTATTTTTATTTTTGTAGAGATGAGGGTCTATGTTGCCCAGGCTCCTCAGCTCAAGTGATCCTCCCATCTCTGCCTCCCAAAGTAGTGTGATTAAAAATATGAACCATTGTACCCTGTCGGGAAAGTATATTTTAAAATACTTATGGAATACTTGGTGAAATACTTCATGTAGCTTTATTTTGGGGAGAAATATTACTAAGGTGAAAAGTGGCTGTTGGATTTAGTCTCTTAGAGATTCATGTTGTGTTATGACAAATCGAATCTTCCATGAAAGTCTCATCTCTTACAGTTCTAGGATCTAAAGTAACCTGGATAGGAAATAAATAATATGAAGCTATAGGCAGGGAAGAATCTTAATTATAAAAGCAAAATATATCGTGTAATCACAAAATAATGAGCCTTCTTTTTAATGATCAAAAAAATTTTTTTAATTCACCTTTACAACAAGAATTCCCCAAGAGGACTTTTTTCTTGTAAAATTATAGCCTAAATGGAGTAGAGCAAGTAAAATTTAATTATATTTCTTAAAAATTATGGCTGGGCATGGTGGCTCAAGCCTGTAATCCCAGCACTTTGGGAGGCTGAGGTGGGTGAATCATCTGAGGTCAGGAGTTCGAGGTCAGCCTGACCAAAATGGAGAAACCCCGTCTCTACTAAAAATACAAAATTAGCCGGGTGAGGTAGCACATGCCTATAATCCCAGCTGTAATCTCGGGAGGCTGAAGCAGGAGAATCACTTGAACCCGGGAGGTGGGAGGTTGCAGCGAGCCAAGATCGCACTATAGCACTCCAGCCTGGGCAACAAGAGCGAAACTCTGTCTCAAAAAAAAAAAAAATTTTTTTTTCCCTCATCAACTATGGTTATTCTGAATATAAATTGTGTAGGAAAGGCAGGATAAAGTTTTTTTCGTTATTAAGTTTAGAATAATATTGTCTAGCAACCTCCAAAAGTAGCCATTTACTATTTTTTAACAATAATGTTTACAGACTTTTACATATTCGGCGATGTTTTAATCTATTTGAAAATTCAAACTAATTCAAAAGAAAGCTGAGCTCTATTTCCTTTGAAACACCTCATTCCTGTCATTCAGTTTCAGTACCTCATTCCTGTCATTCCTGAAATACCTGGGAAACCTCTCCTTGGTTCAGTTACGTGATTCAACTCAACCTGCTTAAACCAGTTTGAATTGTACTGCAGCCTAGATTCCTAAAAACAGATCTTCTGTCCATTTTTCCACTTCTGTCCTGCACTGAAACTTTGGATTTTATAAAAACAAACAAAAAAAGGTTTATTTAAAATCACACTGGCATTTATGAGGCTCATCTCTGCCATTTATTTTTCATTCTTTGAATCATAGCAACTCTCTTGAATAAAAGGAGAATAGATGATGCAAAAATAACTGACTTTTTCCCGCCAAAGGAGAAAGCGTTTTTAAAAAGAATGTGAATTTCAGGCCCAAAAGGTTATCTATAGCAGATCCTAGAATAACATTTCTTTCAATGGTGTTTCAACATTGATGAGGAAAGAAAATTATTACATTTCCCAGCCAGAGCCACTGTGTATGTGGAGTTTTCATGTTCTCCCCATGTCAGCGTGGAGTTTCCTCCAGGTATTTCAGTTTCCTCCCACATCCCAAAGATGTGTATGTTAGGCTCATTGGCCTATCTAAATGGTCTCAGAATGAGTGAGTGTGTCTGTGTGAGTGAGCGCGCTCTTCAGTGGAATGGCCTCCTGTGCAGGGCTGGCTCCTGCCTTGAGCCCTGAGCTGCCAGGATAGGCACCAGCCACCCTCAACCATGAACTGGAATGACTAGGTAAATAATTATCTTATTTGTTTTTATTAGTCTTTCTTAAATACATATTTTTATTAACCTTTCTTAAATATATATGGCATTTCTTATATATATTTATTAAATATATATTTAAGACATTTCTTAAATATATATATTTAATATATATATAGCTCACAGTTATTTTAATGTTTAATATTAAAGGTGTTTTGGTGTTTATTTGCAAGTTTGGTAATGTTTTTGTGACTAGAAATATGTTATAAGAACTTAACTCTCATATATATCAATTAGATCATGGTAAAATTGGTTTCCTTGTAAGTCATTTTGCTTAAAGTTGCAATTTCCAAGAACCTACTGACAGACATTAAGTGAGGACTTATTGTACTTAGCTTGTTATCAGCTGTTTGGAGCAAGTGCTGTTACTGGTGGAGTCATCTTTCCCTCTGGGGCAATTGGAGCCACTCACCACCATTTACTGGGTATGCATCCCCCAATTCCTGTGAAAGCAGAGCTGGATAATTAAAAAGAATGGGTGAAGTGGGCATAGTGGCATGAAACTGTAGTTCCAGCTATTTGGGAGGGTGAGGTGGGAGGACAGCTTGAGCCCAGGAGTTGGAGACCAGCTTGAGCAACATAGAAGAATGAACTAATGAATTAATTAAACAGTGGGTGAGCAGGAAAGGTGACGGGAATTTAGGTCTGATTTAGACATGGAGGGTATAAATGGACTACTCTAAAAAAAAAAAAAACAGGTCTAATTCTTTGCATATTATTACTGTTCTGCCTAATTTATGGAGTTGAGGTGAGGACTTTCATTTAAGTAAGTTACTTATTCAAGTAAGTTTATTTATTTTTTGTTTTTTGAGGCATGGTATGACTGTTGCTCAGGCTGGAGTGCGTTTGCTCAATCATAGCTCACTGGAACCTCAAACTCTTGGGCTCAAGCGATCCCCCGCCTCAACCTCCTGAGTAACAGGGACTACAGGCCCATGCTACCATGCCCTGCTAATTAAAACAATTTTTTTTTTTTTTTTTTTTTTTTTGAGACGGAGTCTCACTCTGTTCCCTAGGCTGGAGCGCAGTGGCGCCATCTCGGCTCACTGCAAGCTCCGCCTCCCGGGATCATGCCATTCTCCTGCCTCAGCCTCCCCAGTAGCTGGGACTACAGGCGCCGGCCACCGCGCCCGGCTAATTTTTTTTGTATTTTTAGTAGAGACGAGGTTTCACCGTGGTCTCCATCTCCTGACCTTGTGATCCGCCCGCCTCGGCCTCCCAAAGTGCTGGGATTACAGGCGTGAGCCACCGCACCTGGCCAAAATAAATTTTTTGCAGAGATAGGGGTCTCACTATGTTGCCCAGGCTGGTCTTGAACTTCTAGTCTCAAGCAATCCTCCTGCCTCAGCCTCTAAAGCATTGAGGTTACAGGTATGAGCCACCACCCCCAGCCTCAAGTTAAGTTTAGAATATAATCACCAATCAAGTATTTTAAATAGCAGTGGCTTAAATATAAATAGTAAAAACACAAAATATTAATAACGGCAAAGCTACTCCATAAAGTGAAAAGGGCAATGAATTGGGAAGTCAGAAATCTCTAGCTCCATCCATTTATGACAAAACTTAAGACTTCATATGTGCTAGATGCTGGAGACTCCAAGGTGAATACTAAACGCTTGCTATGGGAAAGCAACTTGGTCTTTTCTTGAACCTTCTCACTTGGCAACTGGAAGCTCACTTGGCTTTGTTTTGAATTAGTTTGAATTAAAAATGTTCAACTAGACTGAAACACATCAAATATATAAAATTCTAGTACTTCATTAAAACACAATTGACTACTTTTGGAGGTTGCTAGGCATGACTATTATTCTAAAAACTGATAAAAGGGGAAAAAGTAAAGCATCTATCCTGCCTTTCCTGCATAATCTATCTGTATTTCAGATAACCAAAGAGTCGTTGAGAGAAAAAAAAATACAAAATACATCACTGAGATTAGGTGAGAGCTAAAACTTCTGATAAACATATATGTTTGTCTACCTCAGGGGACACTTAAAAAGAGGCTGTCAAGGGATTAAAGGGAAAGGAAGCGCTTAGTGGGCTGCAAAAACACTCGTTAAGTCTAAGGTCGCATTCTGGCTCCAGAATGCCAGGGCTGCTGGGGCGGGCAGGAGCTGACAGCTCTTCCCTTATCTGGGGCTCACAAGCATCAGGTGCATGGCAGGTCACCCTCCCGGCCAAGGGTGTTAAGCAGGCTCGCCTGAGTTCTGGGTGCGGCACGCTACCTTTCCAGTCTCTGCAGCAGCAACCCCAGTTCCCTCTACGCCTAGCGACCGAGAATGGGAAACCGCGAAAAAGACAAGCTGCGGCAGGCCACGCCCAGAGCAGGCCTGCGCGCCCAGCCGCCCACTTCCGGCCGCGGGAGCTGGGGGAGGGGCCGAGCGCTGCGTAGGGCTCTGACAGGTGGCGAGCTGCTGCCCCCTGCCAGCAGCGAGCGGCGGGATCCGCGGGCTGCTCCCCGGACTACGACCCCGCCGCGCTCGCGGCCCTCTGCACTCTCCTTAGCAGCCCTGCGACAAGGCCCGGCTCCTGCTGCGATTATATTATTTTTATTTTTAACTCACAATTTCCTCTGGCCCTCAAAGCGTTTTTTTGTTTGCGGGCAAGAGGGAGTTAGAGGAGGGTAAAAAAGACTTTGAATGTGAGGCAAAGATGGAGGAAGGCCTTCAGGACCCAGACTGGGACAGTGATGAAACCGTGATAGAGGGTTCAGTGACGGAGAGCGACCTGGAAGAAAAGGAGCTGCGCTGGAGGAGGTGACCATCATTAGGGCCACACAGTGCCTGAACCCTCGCGCCAAGGCGGCCCAGGTGTCCTCTGAGAGGGTCAGAGTTTTGAGTGGAGATCATGACCAGAGCATGTGCTTGTGGGCAGGATCAGAGCCTTGTGAGGCAGCCGTGCCTGAGCTGAGAGCTTGTAAATAAGCAACCACAGTCTGTCCCCACCTACCCCCAACCAGCTAGGGACAAAATGAGTTTTGTTCTACGTGGCTTTATAGCATTTTTCAAAAGGCTTTCCTTTTTGGGGGCTTTAAGTCTTTTTGCACAAGCAAAAAAGATCTGGGGTCTGAACTTAACTGCATTTTGATTCGAGAGACTTGTAGCTCAGTTTTGGGGAAATGGGTAACGGTTTCTCTCAAGAAAAAGAATGTGTGATGGGGAAACTGGACCCTGCCAAACTGGAAGCGAATAGTTTCATACAAATCCAAAAAAGTCGGTATTTCAGGTTATCAAAACCTTTCTCTAGCATATTCTCTGTGCTAGACACAGGGAAAAGAGAGCAGGGATGAGGCCACTAGGTCTGCTTCATTTAAGGGCTTTGGCTGGGACTTAAGTTGGATCATACACAGAATTAGGCGATTCTCCTTTCCCTCTCTCTCCTCTCCAGGATTCTCCTGCCCTCTTTCCTCATCATACCCACTTGCCAGTTCATATGATCAGAAAGACAGGTTTCTTTGAGTGTTAGCCTTTTTACTATAGAGCAGTTCCTTACAACGGGGACAGCCTTTAGCACAAAGAGTTAAGAAAAGAGAGAAAAAAGGAGGATTCTCTCCAAGCTTTTAAGGCAATACAGATCCCTTTTCCCAGTTCCTCTGGTAGAAAGACATTTTCTCTTGAGTTTTAAGTTCCCCAGTTGCCATGGTTAGTGGCATGGTTGGTGCCTGCTCTGAGGCTAGGGCCAGCCTTGGGGCAGGGCTGGGAGGTAAGAGAAAAAAACAAAATAAAACCCTGGGCTTTCCCCTATACCTTCTGGCATGCAAGGGTCATTTTCCTTGGTCTTCTGGATAAAAGTAGGTTTACTGCCTGTGCCCACTGGATGGTTCAAAGCTGAAAGGCAAAAAAGAACTAAGAAACAAAGCCGAAAACAAACTGAAACTCATCAATAAATGGGTTGTTATTCAGATTTCAACTTCAGTCCCCAATCTACCTGCTATTGTTTACTTTTCAAGGTTCTCAAGTAGTTTTAAAAAAATATTCATTCATAGTTTTTGGTTGTAATGAGAAATAGGCAGAGGTTGCAGTGAGCCAAAATGACTCCACTGCACTCCAGCCTGGACGACAGAGTGTGAGACTGCATCTCAAAAAAAATAACAAAATAAAAGTACCAGCAAGACTTTCTGTTGAACTAGACAACTGATTCCAAAGTTTGTATGGTAAAATAATTAAGAGCAATTAGGAAAAGTCTGAAAAATAAGAACAATAAGGAGGTAATGACCTACAGGATATTAAAATATTTTCTGATATAAAATATTTTAAATATGATACTGGCACATAAAGTGACAGATCAAAAAACAGCATAAAAGCCCCGAAAATAAAATCACATACATATGGGAATTTAGTATATTAAAGAGGTGGCATCTCAAACCAGTGAGGAAATGATGGGATTTTTCAAAAAATGATATTGGGACAATGAAGGATATATGTAGAAAATAGTTTAGTTGAATCCATACTTTACACTGTGCTCCAAAAAAATTCCATATGAATCAAAGATTTAAATGTTAAAAAAAAAAAAAAAAAAGTATTACAAGAAGCCAAGGAGGGATTCTTTTATAACTGTGGAGGAAGAAAGACATAATTTTAATACAAAACTCAAAAAATTTCAATTATCAAGATTACAAACACATATACTCTTTGACACAGTGCTTCTATTTTTAGAAAATAGTTTTGCCTCTGTCCTCCAATATATATACACTTAGAAAATATCTCTGAAAGGGTTACAGAACAAACACCTTGGTTGCCTGTGGGAAAGAAAGTTTATATTTGAGGGGACAGGGAGATATTTTACTACATACCCTATTATATTGTTTGTTTTGGAGACAGGATCTTATGCTGTTGTCCAGTCTGGAATGCAATAGTGCAATCATAGCTCACTGAAGCCTCTAACTCCTAGGCCGAAGTGATCTTCCTGCCTCAGCTCCCTGAGTAGTGGGGACTATGAGCATGAGTAATCATGCCCAGTCTATACTGGTTTTTGAATTTTGAACCATATAAATATACTGTCTATTCAAAAACACTATAGGAAACATGGGCAATAAAAAGAAGCATGAATGAGATAGAAATCTGATCTAATTCTACCTGTATTAAGACTTTGGTATATTTTCTTCCAGCTTTCTATATAGGCTTTTGTGTGTGCACCTATAATTCTTTTACAAAGTTTGAATCAATTTGTACAAGTTTACAGTTTTCACTTAACATTATTTTTAAACATTTGCAATGTCATTAAAATTCTTCCCTAAATTATTGATAGTTTTCTGTCATAAAGATATAATTTATAAATTATATGATTCTAAAACAAAACATTTTGTTTTTTAAATTTTTTGTTATTGCAAATAACTCTGAGATAATTTCCTTAAACATTAAATGTTGGGGTTTTTAAAAATAATTTCCTTAGGAAAGAATCAGGACTTTATTATATATATATATATTTGAGATGGAATCTCGTTCTATCACCCAGGCTGGAGTGCAGTAGCATGGTCTCAGCTCACGGCAGCTTCCACCCACCCAGGTTCAAGCCATTCTCCTGCCTGGGCCTGCTGAGTAGCTGGGACTATAGGCACACACCACCATGCCCAGCTAATTTTTGTATTTTTAGTACAGATGGGGTTTCACCATGATGGCCAGGCTGGTCCCGAACTCCTGACTTCAAGTGATTTCCCCACTTCAGCCTCCCAAAGTGCTGGGATTACAGGCATGAGCCACTGCACCCAGCCCTTATTGGTACTTTTATTGGTATAATGTTAATTTTTTATGTTACATATGTACATATTAGAATATTAACATATTTATATTAGTTTTTTCATTTTTAATTAAGATTGTAGTAGGGGCAGAAATTCTGCCTTTCCCCTCATAGGGCCCTGGTTAAGCCTAAGAATTAAATATGAAATAGATTAAATACTTTAAATATTAAAACTTCTGTAAATTTAAAATAAGTTTTATGGGACACAGGAGTCCTCATAAGGAAATGAAGACCCAGATAAATAGCAAAACCTGGTCAGGCACGGTAGCTCATGCGTGTTATCCCAACACTTTGGGCCGCTGAGGTGGGCATATCACTTGAGGTCAGGAGTTCGAGACCAGCCTGGCCAACAAGGTGAAAACCTGTCTCTATTAAAATACAAAAATTAACCGGGCATAGTGGCATGCACCTGTAGTCCCAGCTACTCAGGAGGCTGAGGCAGGAGAATAGCTTGAACCCGGGATGTGGAAGTTGCAGTAAGCTGAGATCATATCACTGCACTCCAGCCTGGGCAACAGAGCAAGACTCCCATCTCAAAAAAAGAAAGAAAAAAAAAAAAAAGAAATGGCAAAACGTGTATGCTTTTGTATTAGGTTAAACAGAGAGGCAGTTGTGGAAAAGTAACTAAATTATGTAGGGAGGCTAAAGGAAGATAAGAATTATTTTAACAAGATCTGTTTGTACAGAATTCTCTTGGCTATTGAAAAATGTTTCTTTTCTCCTTCTACAGGGAGGGCATCTTTTACATAGGAGTTTTTATCTCCTGTTTTCAAGAAGAAAAAGGGAAACATCTGCTGTTTTTCAAGTTGCCTTTAGCTCAGAGTAATCCATATGTCACAGTGGCTTATTTTGGGGTGGCATATTCTGTCACCCTTCAAGGAGGAATTTACGTAAAGTTCACCTTTTAAAGCGTACAATTCTGAGTTTTGACAAACATAATTGTGTAACTACTATCACAATCAAGATATAGAATAGTGTCATTATCCTCTAAAATTCTTCCATACCCCTTTTGTGTTATTTTTAAATTAAAAAAAAAAAAAAAACTCACAAAATTTGGTTGGGTGCAGTGGCTCACACCTGTAATCCCAGCATTTTGGGAGGTCAAGACCTGAAGGTCAGGAGTTTGAGACCAGCCTGACCAACATGGTGAAACCTGTCTCTACTAAAAATATAAAAATTAGCTGGGCCTGGTGGCAGGCACTTATAATCTCAGCTACTCATGAGGCTGAGACAGGAGAATCACTTGAACCTGGGTGGTGGAGGCTGTAGAGAGCTGAGATGGCGCCACTTCATTCCAGCCTGGGTGACAGAGTGACTGTGTCTGAAAAGAAACAAACAAACAAACAAAAATCTCACAACATTTTAAGAGGTAAACTTACACTTTTAGGGACATTAATAGATAGTTTTACTTTTTGGAGGGACATTAATAGATGGTTTACTTCTTGGAAAAATGCACTATAGCTATGGTATAATTCATATTCTAATAATGAATTTTTAATCCTTAGTAATGGTCAGTAGAAAAGAGCCAAGAAAATGCTTCTCTTCTTATAGCAGGAGCCTGTACTCACTCTCACAGAGGGTGTGTTATAACAGAAAAGTTAAGGACTGGAGTCATTTTCATTGCCAATTTTTCTGATGCTGAGAACTATTGGAACGTTTTGGGTGTGTGTTTTTGTTTTTTGAGACAGTGTCTAACTTTGTCACTTACACTGGAGTGCAATGGCCTGATCATAGCTCACTGCAGCCTTAAACTGGTCTCAAGCCATCTTCTTGCTTCAACCTCCTGAGTAGCTGGGATTACAAGCATGAGTGACAGTACCTGGCTTAATTTTTCATTTTTCATAAACAGCCATCCTGATGAGTATGAAGTAGTATCTCGTGGTTTTGATTTGCATTTCCCCAACGATTAGTGATGATGAACATCTTTTCATGTACTTGTTGGCTATTTGTATTTCCTCTTTGCAGAAATGTCTTTTCAAGTCTTTTGTCCATTTTCTGCCCATTTAAATAGAAAAGATAAATATTTTAATTTGCCTAATAGCATACTCATGGCATATCATGCTTATTTTCATAGCTCTGTATCCCTTACTAGATTTGGAGCTTCCTGGGGGCAAGGACTATGTGTCTTCTCTCTTTGTTACTGTGATGTTCCCTTGAACATAGTAAGAAGTAAATCCAAAAATTAAAGGAATTCTGGGCCAGGTATGGTGGCTCATTCCTGTAATCCCAGCACTTTGGGAGGTCAAGGCAGGATCATTTAAGCTCAGGAGTTCAAGACCAGCCTGGGCAACATGATAAGACCCTGGCTCTACAAAAAAATATATTAAAAAAATAGCCAGGCATGGTGGTGCACACCTGTAATCCCAGCTACTTGGGAGGCTGAGGCAAGAGGATCTCTTGAGCCCAGAGTCTGAAGTGAGCCAAGGCCATGCCACTGCACTACAGCTTGGGTGACAGAGAGTGACCGTGTCTCAAAATAAATAAATAAAGGAATACTGTCAGTGCATACTATGAAAACATATACTCAGATATAATCCTGGAATATTAATCTCAAGTTCTCTGGTATAGAGAAATGTGAAGGAAAAAAAGCCACCAGCACTGGTCCCTCAAATGATCTCATTTTATCTCTTTTCAAAAAGTTATTAAGGTTTATTAGACTAGGGACAGTGATATTTGTCCTTTACCCGCAAATATTAAAAAATAATAACAGAATATTTGTAAAATTAACATGACTATATACATGAGTCTTTATTTTTCATCTTGGATGTGTTTTCAATCAAATTGTACATTTCTGAAATAACACTTTGAAATAGAAACATTAATAGTGGTATAACTAAGAATTTTAGCAAGCTTTGGTATAATACAAATGATGGTTAAAATGTAGTCTTTGTTTAAGATACATTAACAACTTGTGTCTTCCCTTTTGGTATTTGAAAGGTTGCTGTTTGATCAAGACACAGCTCTTAAATCTGAGTTCAGTCTGCATCCTGATACAAGAGGAATGTGCAAAGGTGAGAATGATTCTTTTCATTAAGTCGTCCCTTTAGTTTCCCAGTAAGTCCTCATTTAATGTCATTGATAGGTTGTTGGAAACTGAGACTTTAAGCAAAATGAATTATAAGGAAACCAATTTTACCATAAGCTAATTGTTATAAATAACCGTTAAGTTTCTATAACATATTTCTGGTCACAAGAACATCACCGAACCTAAATAAATACCAACACATTTCTGATAGTAAACATTGAAATAAATGTTAGCTATATATACATTTAAGAAAAATTAATACAAACAGGTAACATAATTGTTTACCCAGTTATTCCACTTCAGGGTTGAGTGTCACCGAAGCCTATCCTGGCAGCTCAGGGCTCAAGGCAGGAGTCAACCCTGGACTGGAGGCCACTCCATTGAAGAATGCACGCACGCACGCACGCACACAGACACACACACACACACACACACAGACACACAGACACACAGACACACACACTTGTATTGGGACCATTTAGACATGCCAGTGAACCTAACAGGCACATCTTTGGGATGTGGGAAGAAACTGGAGTACCTGCAGGAAACCCATGCAAACATGGGGAGAACATACAAATTCCACAGACAGTGGCCCTTGCTGGGAATTGATGTTTTTTTTTTTTTTTTGAGACGGCGTCTCGCTCTGTTGCCCAGGCTGGAGTGCAGTGGCATGATCTCGGCTCACTGTAACCTTTGCCTCCCTGGTTCAAGCGATTCTTCTGCCTCAGCCTCACGAGTAACTGGGACTATGTGTGTGCACCACCAGACCCGGCTGAATTTTGTATTTTTAGTAGAGATGGGGTTTCACCATATTGGCCAGGCTGGTCTCGAACTCCTGACCTCGTGATCCGCCCACCTTGGCCTTTCAAAGTGCTGGGTTTACAGGCGTGAGTTGATTTTTTAAAATCAGTGTTGAAATGAAGTTATTCAAGGACCTGCTGATTACCATTTCATTAACTTCTCTTTTCATCCTTAGTCTTGTTCCTTAATTTTAACAGACTTAGTTTATTAGGGCCTGTTAGACTAGGGGCAGCATTGGGTATCATAACTTCCAAAAGATGCTAAAGATTCCTAGAAAGGGCAACGAAGGTATTGAAGTGCCACCCATATAGCCTTTTTTTCCCCCCAAATCTCTAGCCTAACCCTAGAACCTGTCTATTTGTAAAAGTAAATAATGCTTTTTAATAACCAGCCTTATTTTTCTAGATTAAAATTAGGGCACACACATCCTTAGTAAATATGTATTGTAAATGTGCCTTTCTTCTACCAATTCACCAAACTTCCTGAGGCCACTTCTAGGTTGATTTAAACATTTCTAGAAAAATCTATCACCGATAGTCCCTGTTCAGAAAGACCAATTCTGCGGTAGTTGTTTAAATGATAGGTTGTTTCTCTTTATAGTTTCTTCCTGTGAGCCTTTAAAAAAATCTATTTTTGGAGGATGTGTGGAAATAAGTGTGAAATAGAAAAAAAAAATTCCTAAACATCCATGAAGGTCTTCTAACTTTTGTGTATTTATGGTTCACAGTCTTTTCACTGTACATCATCTCACCTGATACCTAAGTGGGAAGTTACAGTTTCATCTTGGAGTGCTTTTTCTCACATGTAATTGGAAGGGACAGTGTATAATATTTATCTCCAGGATGCCTTCTTATGATGTATAAAGTACCACTAGAAAGGAGTTAGAGGTCTGTTTCAATATTCCAACCAAGTTTAATTTTTTTTCTTTTCTTTTCCAAATGGATAAATCTTTACTATGTGGCTGGTTATTAAAAATATTAAAATATAAAAATATATCATGTAGAAAATGAAAGGTCATGTTCCTTACTCTTCCCTATAATTCTACTCCCAATGATTGCCAGTCTTTAGTATTTGTATATCCTTCTAATCTTTTGTATGCCACTATAAATGTCTTTTTTCATAATTAGTATCATACTCTACATTTCTTTCCTTGTCTATATTTATCTACTTCAATCTTTTGTTTATTTACTTTCATGTTAAAGAAGTTTGTTTAAGCACGAGATCCGTGATTCAAAAGGAAAACTAGCAATCATTTTTTAGACTCATTTATTTCTACTAAATGACAGATTGCTCTACATTCAACATCTACATACAAAAAAAGTTATAAAATCGTCCTTGGTTTTGCAAAGATAAATGAAAAATACTAAAATTCTCCAGTCAAACAAGGCATGCAAGGATTTTTATGTTTTTTTTGTGTGTGTTAAAATAGAGCAAAATAACTTACTGCATTATAAAAGTAACAGCTGAGTGAGCATGCTACTAATGGAGAAAGTGGGTATTTTCACAGAGCCAGTGTTTTTTTTTCCATCCTAACTTCATTTGATGTCAGTCAAATGAACCTTTCACTGGCCATATAGTAAAACAAAAGAATACAATATGTTTGTGTACATACACTAGTTACTTTATGTACAGTAAAGCAGCGGTCTCCAACCTTTTTGGCACCAGGGTCCAATTTCGTGGAAGATAATTTTTCCAAGGATGGTGGTTGGGGGTATGGTTTCAGGATGAAACTGCTCCATCTCAGGTCATCAGGCATTAGAGTCTTATAAAGAGTGTGCAACCTAGATTCCGCACATGTGCAGTTAACAGTAGGGTTTGCACTCCTATGAGAATCTAATGCTGCTACTGATCAGACAGGAGGTGGAGCTCAGGTAATAATGCTGGCTTGCCTGCTGCTTACCTTCTACAGTGTAGCCTGATTCATAACAGGCCACTGATGGGTACTGGTCAGTGGTCCAGGGATTGGGGACCCCTGCAGTAAAGGAATAGAGAAGGGAAAATGAAACAATAAAGAAAACTATGCTATATTAGGATATAGTAGAATGAAATTGTTTTCTAACTGAGAATGTATTTCTGGTCTGTAAAAATAGAGTTATGGAGTAAAGTAGCAGGTTTTCTTTCTTTTTTTAATTTTTAATTTTTAAGTTTGTGGGTACATAGTAGGTGTATATATTTATGGGGTATATGAGATATTTAGGCATGATAATCACATCAGGGTAAATGGGGTATCCATCACTTTAAGCATTTATGCATTTATCCTTTATATTTCAAACAATCCAATTATATTCTTTTTTTTTTTTTTTTTTTTTGAGACAGAGTCTCACTCTGTTGCCCAGGCTGGAGCACAGTGGCCAGATCTCAGCTCACTGCAAACTCCGCCTCCCAGGTTCACGCCATTCTCCTGCCTCAGCCTGCCGAGTGGCTGGGATTACAGGCGCCCGCCATCTCGCCCAGCTAGTTTTTTTTTGTATTTTTTAGTAGAGACGGGGTTTCACCGTGTTAGCCAGGATGGTCTCGATCTCCTGACCTCGTGATCCACCCATCTCGGCCTCCCAAAGTGCCAATTATATTCTTTTATTATTTTACAATGTACAATTAATTAACTTTGACTATACTCACTCTGTTATGCTAGCAAACAGTAGGTCTTATTCATTCTTTCTATTTTTTTGTACCCATTAACCATCCCTACATCCTCCTCAGCCCCCAATATTTTTCCCAGCCTCTGGTAAACATCCTTCTACTCCTTATCTCCATGAGTTCAATTGTTGTGATTTTTGGTTCCCACAAATAAATGAGAATATGTGAAGTTTGTATTTTTGTTCCTGGCTTATTTCACTTGTGACCTGCAGTTCCATCCATGTTGCAAATGACAGAATCTCATTCTTTTTCATGGCTGAATAGTACTCTACTGTGTATATATATCACATTTCCTTTATCCATTCATCTGTTGATGGACACTTAGGTTGCTTGCAAATCTTGGTTATTGTGAATAGTGCTAAAATAAACATGGGAGTTCAGATATCTCTTTTAATATACTGATTTTCTTTCTTTTGGAAAGGAAAATCCCAAATACCTAGGAGTGAGATTGCTGGATTGTATGGTAGCTATATTTCTGTTTTTGTGAGGGATTGCCAAACTGTTTTCTACAGGGATTGTACTAATTTACATTCCCACCAACAGTGTATGATGGTTCACTTTTCTCCACATCTTCACCAGCATTTGTTATTGCCTGTTGTTTGCATAAAGGCCATTTTTAACTGGAGTGAGATGATATTTCATTGTAGTTTTGATTTGTATTTCTCTGATGATCCATGATGTTGAGTACCTTTTCATATATCTGTTTACCATTTGTATGTCTTCTTTTGAGACATGTTTGTTCAGATCTTTTGCCCATTTTAAAATCCAATTATTATATTTTTTTCCTATAGAGTTGTTTGAACTCCTTAGGTATTCTGGTTATTAATTCCTTGTCACATGGATAGTTTGCAAATATTTTCTCCCATTCTGTGATATCAGGGTAATACTGGGATAGACCTAAAGTACTCCCGTAGCCACCACCACTGGTTCAGACCTGAACTCAGCAGGGTACTGAGTCTTGTCCAAGGCCTGCTGTAGCCATTACCTGGCTACCACCTATGTTCACTACAGCTCTACAATCAGCAGGTAGCAAAACCAGCCAGGCTTGTGTCCTTCCCTTCAGTGCAGCGAGCTCCCCTAATCCTCAGGCAGGTCTAGAGATGCTGTCTGGGAGCCAGAGACTGGAATAAAAAACCTTAGAAATTTACCTGGTATTCTATTCTACTGTGGCTGAGCTGGCACTCAAACTAAGAGGCACAGTGCTGCCCACTCTTCCTTCCCCTTTCCATAGGTGGAAGAGCCTCAACCCCATGGCCACCACTACCATAGGTCCAAGGCGGAATACTGCCAGGCTACTGCCAGTGTTCACTTAATGCCCTAGGGCTCTTCAGTCAGCTTGTGGTGAATGTTGTCAGGTCTAGAACCCACCCTTCAGGGCACTGGGCTCCCCTCTGGCCCAGGGCAGGTCCAGAAATGCTGTTCAAGGCCTTCTCGAATCAGTGATCCCAAAAGCCTCCTTGGTGCTCTACGCATTGTGGCTGAGTGAATACCTAAGGTGTAAGACAAAGTGCCCTTTACTTTTCCCTCTACCCTTCTCAAGCAGAAGGCCTTCTCTACCTTTCTCACCATAACCACCACAGCTGTCAGTATGCTGGGTCTCACCTGAAACCACATGTCAGAGTCTTAGGTTTTCTTTTTAAGTGGACACCTCCTATCTCCTCTTGGAACACATCAATTGTATCTTCATCCACATTTGTGCTTGTGTCATTGGTTGCCTGTCAAATTGGAATCTAATCTGTCTCATTGACAAACCCTGTCATTCACAATAGGCTTTCGTTAGTTTACTAAGTGGTGTATGACTCCTAATCCTAAACTGTACCACATGACCATCCTGCCTGCTACCTTCAAATTAATATGGTCATTGTTCTTAGTATTGACTCCTTGGTCAACAAAAAGTCCTTAGGGATTTTGTTGACCATGGCGATCAATGGAGTCTCTCCAGCTGCTGGTATACAAAAGAGGTACTAGGTCCACATTGGAGTCTACCTCATCCTTTTACATTGCTATGTATTATTCCTGCCAAGACTAGCTTAGTCAGGGAGACCCCAACCCAGCAGTGCTAGAGGAATTAAAGACACACACGCAGAAATATAGAGGTGTGAAGTGGGAAATCAGGGGTCTCACAGCCTTCAGAGCTGAGAGCCCCGAACAGAGATTTACCCACATACTTACTAACAGCAAGCCAGTCATTAGCATTGTTTCTATAGATGTTAGATTAACTAAAAGTATCCCTTATGGGAAATGAAGGGATGGGCTGAAATAAAGGGATGGGTTGGCCTAGTTATCTGCAGCAGGAGCATGTCCTTAAGGCACAGATTGCTCCTGCTGTCGTTTGTGGTTTAAGAATGCCTTTAAGCAGTTTTCTGCCCTGGGTGGGCCATGTGTTCCTTGCCCTCATTCCGGTAAACCCACAACTTTCCAGCATGGGCATTTTGGCCTTCATGAACATGTCACAGTGCTGCAGAGATTTTGTTCATGGCCAGGTTTGGGGCCAGTTTATGGCCAGATTTTGGGGGGCCTATTCCCAACAATTCCATTGTATGAATGTACCTTATTTAATGAATTAATGATATTAAATGTTTTTCAATACTATTACAAAATATGAATATATTAATATTTATACCTTTGCCTGCTTTTCTGATTATTTCCTTAGAATAACTGTCTAAAACTTTGTGCTCAGCTCTTGACATATATTTCCCCCTAAAAAGATGTCTCCTTCTCCCTACAATCAATGCAGGACATAATTCAGTCTGTGTCAAATAAAAAGTATCTGGTTTAGTTTTGCATTTTCAAAGAATGCCAGTGTTAGGCCTATTTTAATATTGATAATTCATAATTATTTTTTGTGTGTGAATTGCCTGCATCTGTCTCCAAATTATTTTCATTTTATTATTGATTTATAAGAGCATTTTATTTATTAAAGATAGCAAATCTTTGTCATATATATTGTGAATAGTTTTACCCAGTTTTCTGGTTATCTTTTAATATTATTCATGATATATTTTGCAGTGAAGAAATTTTAAGTTTTTGTGTAGTAAAAGCTGTTGGTCTTCTCTTTTAGGGTTTGTTATTTCCCTATCAGACTTAGAAATACTTCAGTGACCTCAAAACCATAAAGATATATTTTTAATCTTTATTTCCATTGATTATATTTATAGCTTTTATATTTTTAACATTTGGAATATTTTGGCATATGAGAAAGGTAGGGCTCAAACTTTTTTTCTGAAATGGTTAACCAATTTTCCCAATATCATTTATTGAATAATCCATCTTGTTGCCATGGTTTAAAATACCATTGTCATATATTAAATTTCCATATATATGTATGTATGTATGCCCATTTTCTACTTATTGTTTTGTTTCATTGACCTGTTTGACTATTTCTGTGACTATTTTGTCACTACATTATTTTATCATTCTTAGCCTTAGTATAATATATTTCTATATATGGTAGGGAATATATCCTGTTATACAGAGTAATTGGCCACAGCATTTATCCTAAGTTTCTTTGGTACAAACAGCAAGCTCAATGCAATATGACACTGATCACAGTGTTCTTCCAATTTACCTTCTTCCAACTTTTGTTAGTGGGATTTTCTCTGAACTGGGTGGTTTTCTGGAATTCTAATGGAAGAAATGTATGTGTATATAAGAGATAGATAGATAGATAGATAGATAGATAGATAGATAGATAGATAGATAGATAG
>NC_045437.1:45495303-45529114 GCF_002776525.5 Piliocolobus tephrosceles
TAGATAGATAGATAGATAGATAGATAGATAGATAGATAGATAGATAGTTACTTCTGAGAGATCTTTTCCTTTTCCTGTGTTGTGTGATGAGTTGTGTCTTAGTCAACTTGGGCTGCTATAACAAAATACTATAAACTGGATGGTTTGATCTACAGACATTTAGTTTTCACAGTTCTGGAGGATGAGAAATCCAAAATCAAGGTGCTGGCAGATTTGGTTCTTGGTGAGGACTCTCTTCCTGGATTGTGTGGATGGCTGCTACATTGCTGTGTGCTCACATGACCTCCTCTTTGTGCTCAGGGAGAGAGAGGTCTGGTTTTTCTCCCTCTTTTTATAAGGATATTAATTCCAGGAGGGATTATGAGGGCTTCACCCTCAATACCTCATCTAAACTCAACTACCTTCCAAAGATTTTACCTTCTATTATCATCACACTGGCGGTTAGGGCATCAGCATATGAATTTGGCTGGGGCAGGTGTGCACAGGCATTCGGTCTATAACAAGCTGTTTACTACTGTTTGGATTTCCTTGAATCCATTCCCATCTTGTGATCTATACGGGGGTATATTTCTATTTTCCTTTCCTTTCCGTTGTTGCTTCAGATGTTCAAAAACCAAAAATCTAGTAATTTCTTTGAATATTTTTCTATGAACTTGGAAAGTTAAAGTTAAAATATAGGCTCAGTTTGCCATTTTGAAAACAGAAACTGGCTTTTTTGGATTATATACTAGCATTATGCGTTTCAAAAAATGATCTAAAATGAATTTTTTTTAATGCTTGAAACCCATTTATAATTACAAATATTACAACACCATTTGTTACAAATGTTGCATGAAAAAAATTTTCTTTTTTTTTTTTTGTTTCTGGTGTATTTTATTAACAGGTCAAGATAAAAATATTTTTTGAATCAACAGCTGCATTGCAGGTAGAAGGGTACGTGTTTATTGGCCCTATCAATTGGAGTCAGGCTTTCATTAAGTTAATGTTAAGCCAATATCATTTTCTTTTTTTTTTATTATTATTATACTTTAAGTTCTAGTGTACATGTGCATAACATGCAGGTTTGTTACGTATGTATACTTGTGCCATGTTGGTGTGCTGCACCCATCAACTTGTCAGCACCTATCAACTCGTCATTTACATCAGGTATAACTCCCAGTGCAATCCCTCCTCCCTCCCTCCTCCTCGTGATAGGCCCCAGTGTGTGATGTTCCCCTTCCCGAGTCCAAGTGATCTCATTGTTCAGTTCTTACCTATGAGTGAGAACATGTGGTGTTTGGTTTACTGTTCTTGTGATAGTTTGCTGAGAATGATGGTTTCCAGCTGCATCCATGTCCCTACAAAGGACACAAACTTATCCATTTTTATGGCTGCATAGTATTCCATGGTGTATATGTGCCACATTTTCTTAATCCAGTCTGTCACTGATGGACATTTGGGTTGATTCCAAGTCTTTGCTATTATGAATAGTGCCGCAATAAACATACGTGTACATCTGTCTTTATAGCAGCATGATTTATAATCCTTTGGGTATATACCCAGTAATGGGATGGCTGGGTCATATGGTACTTCTAGTTCTAGATCCTTGAGGAATCACCGTACTGGTGATAGGGTTTTTTGTTTTTTTCTTGTAAATTTGTTTGAGTTCTTTATAGGTTCTGGATATTAGCCCTTTGTCTGATGAGTAGCTTGCAAAAATTTTCTCCCATTCTGTAGGTTGACTGTTCACTCTGATGGTAGTTTCTTTTGCTGTGCAGAAGCTCTTTAGTTTAATTAGATCCCATTTGTCAGTTTTGGCTTTTGTTGCCGTTGCTTTTGGTGTTTTAGACATGAAGTCCTTCCCCAAGCCTATGTCCTGAATGGTATTACCTAGGTTTTCTTCTAGGGTTTTTAAGGTATTAGGTCTAACATTTAAGTCTCTAATCCATCTTGAATTAATTTTCATATAAGGAGTAAGGAAAGGATCCAGTTTCAGCTTACTACTTATGGATAGTCAATTTTCCCAGCACCATTTATTAAATAGGGAATCCTTTCCCCATTTCTTGTTTTTCTCAGGTTTGTCAAAGATCAGATGGCTGTAGATGTGTGGTATTATTTCTGAGGAGTCTGTTCTGTTCCATTGGTCGATATCTCTGTTTTTGTACCAGTACCATGCTGTTTTGGTTACTGTAGCCTTGTAGTATACTTTGAAGTCAGGTAGCGTGATGCCTCCAGCTTTGTTCTTTTGACTTAGGATTGTCTTGGAAATGCAGGCTCCTTTTTGGTTCCATATGAACTTTAAAGCAGTTTTTTCCAATTCTGTGAAGAAACTCATTGGTAGCTTGATGGGAATGGCATTGAATCTATAAATGACCTTGGGCAGGTTGGCCATTTTCACGATATTGATTCTTCCTATCCATGAGCATGGTATGTTCTTCCATTTGTTTGTGTCCTCTTTTATTTCACTGAGCAGTGGTTTGTAGTTCTCCTTGAAGAGGTCCGTCTCATCCCTTGTAAGTTGGATTCCTAGGTATTTTGTTCTCTTTGAAGCAATTGTGAATGGAAGTTCATTCATGATTTGGCCCTCTGTTTGTCTGTTACTGCTGTATAAGAATGCTTGTGATTTTTGCACATTAATTTTGTATCCTGAGACTTTGCTGAAGTTGCTTATCAGCTTAAGGAGATTTTGGGCTGAGACAATGGGGTTTTCTAAATATACAATCATATCATCTGCAAACAGGGACAATTTGACTTTTTCTTTTCCTAACTGATTACCCTTGATTTCTTTCTCTTGCCTGATTGCCCTAGCCAGAACTTCCAACACTATGTTGAATAGGAGTGGTGAGAGAGGGCATCCCTGTCTTGTGCCAGTTTTCAAAGGGAATTTTTCCAGTTTTTGCCCATTCAGTATGGTATTGGCTGTGGATTTGTCATAAATAGCTCTTATTATTTTGAGATACATTCATTCAATACCGAATTTATTGAGAGTGTTTAGCAAGAAGGGCTGTTGAATTTTGTCAAAGGCCTTTCCTGCATCTATTGAGATAATCATATGGTTTTTGTCTTTGGTTCTGTTTATATTCTGGATTATGTTTATTGATTTGCATACGTTGAACCAGCCTTGTATCCCAGGGATGAAGCCCACTTGATCATGGTGCATAAGCTTTTTGATGTGCAGCTGAATCCGGTTTGCCAGTATTTTATTCAGGATTTTTGCATCGATGTTCATCAGGGATATTGGTCTAAACTTCTCTTTTTTTGTTGTGTCTCTGCCAGGCTTTGGTATGAGGATGATGCTGGCCTCATAAAATGAGTTAGGGAGGATTCCCTCTTTTTCTATTGATTGGAATAGTTTCAGAAGGAATGGTACCAGCTCCTCCTCGTACCTCTGGTAGAATTCAGCTGTGAATCCATCTGGTCCTGGACTTTTTTTGGTTGGTAGGCTATTAATTATTGCCTCAATTTCAGAGCCTGCTATTGGCCTATTCAGGGATTCAGCTTCTTCCTGATTTAGTCTTGGGAGAGTGTAAGTGTCCAGGAAATTATCGATTTCTTCTAGATTTTCTAGTTGATTTGCGTAGAGGTGTTTATAGTATTCTCTGATGGTAGTTTGTATTTCTGTGGGGTTGGTGGTGATATCCCCTTTATCATTTTTTATTGCGTTTATTTGATTCTTCTCTCTTTTCTTCTTTATTAGTCTTGCTAGCAGTCTATGAATTTTGTTGATCTTTTCAAAAAACCAGCTCCTGGATTCATTGATTTTTGGAGGGTTTTTTGTGTCTCTATCTCCTTCAGTTCTGCTCTGATCTTAGTTATTTCTTGCCTTCTGCTAGCTTTTGAATGTGTTTGCTCTTGCTTCTCTAGTTCTTTTAATTGTGATGTTAGAGTGTCAATTTTAGATCTTTGCAGCCTCCTCTTGTGGGCAGTTAGTGCTATAAATTTCCCTCTACACACTACTTTAAATGTGTCCCAGAGATTCTGGTATGTTGTATCTTTGTTCTCATTGGTTTCAAAGAACTTTTTTTTTTTTTTTTTTTTTTTTTTTTTTTTTTTTTGAGACGGAGTCTTGCTCTGTCGCCCGGGCTGGAGTGCAGTGGCCGGATCTCAGCTCACTGCAAGCTCCGCCTCCTGGGTTTACGCCATTCTCCTGCCTCAGCCTCCCGAGTAGCTGGGACTACAGGCGCCAGCCACCTCACCCGGCTAGCTTTTTGTATTTTTCAGTAGAGACGGGGTTTCACCGTGTTAGCCAGGATGGTCTCAAACTCCTGACCTCGTGATCCGCCCGTCTCGGCCTCCCAAAGTGCTGGGATTACAGGCTTGAGCCACCGCGCCCAGCCTCAAAAAACATCTTTATTTCTGCCTTCATTTCGTTATGTACCCAATATTCATTCAGGAGCAGGTTATTCAATTTCCATGTAGTTGAGTGGTTTTGATTGAGTTTCTTAGTCCTGAGGTCTAGT
The DNA here is from genome assembly GCF_002776525.5 of Piliocolobus tephrosceles. Classification (NCBI taxonomy): domain Eukaryota; kingdom Metazoa; phylum Chordata; class Mammalia; order Primates; family Cercopithecidae; genus Piliocolobus; species Piliocolobus tephrosceles. The sequence goes on from NC_045437.1 coordinate 45,499,743, forward strand.
TTGAGTCCACTGTGGTCTGAGAGACAGTTTGTTGTAATTTCTGTTGTACATTTGCTGAGTAGTGCTTTACTCCCAATTATGTGGTCAATTTTGGAATAAGTGTGATGCGGTGCTGAGAAGAATGTATATTCTGTTGATTTGGGGTGGAGAGTTCTGTATATGTCTATTAGGTCTGCTTGCTGCAGAGATGAGTTCAATTCCTGGATATCCTTGTTAACTTTCTGTCTCATTGATCTGTCTAATGTTGACAGTGAGGTGTTGAAGTCTCCCATTATTATTGTATGGGAGTCTAAGTCTCTTTGTAAGTCTCTAAGGACTTGCTTTATGAATCTGGGTGCTCCTGTATTGGGTGCATATATATTTAGGATAGTTAGCTCTTCCTGTTGAATTGATTCCTTTACCATTATGTAATGGCCTTCTTTATCTCTTTTGATCTTTGATGGTTTAAAGTCTGTTTTATCAGAGACTGGGATTGCAACCCCTGGTTTTTTTTGTTCTCCATTGGCTTGATAGATCTTCCTCCATCCCTTTATTTTGAGCCTATGTATGTCTCTGCATGTGAGATGGGTCTCCTGAAGACAGCAGACTGATGGGTCTTGACTCTTTATTCAGTTTGCCAGTCTGTGTCTTTTAATTGGACCATTTAGTCCATTTACATTTAAGGTTAATATTGTTATATGTGAACTTGATCCTGCCATTATGATATTAACTGGTTATTTTGCTCGTTAGTTGTTGCAGTTTCTGCCTAGCCTCAATGGTCTTTACATTTTGGCATGTTTTTGCAGTGGCTGGTACTGGTTGTTCCTTTCCATGTTTAGTCTTCCTTCAGGGTCTCTTGTAAGGCAGGCCTGGTGGCAACAAAATCTCTAAGCATTTGCTTATCTGTAAAGGATTTTATTTCTCCTTCACTTATGAAACTTAGTTTGGCTGGATATGAAATTCTGGGTTTAAAATTCTTTTCTTTAAGAATGTTGAATATTGGCCCCCACTCTCTTCTGGCTTGTAGAGTTTCTGCGGAGAGATCTGCTGTTAGTCTGATGAGCTTCCCTTTGTGGGTAACCCAACCTTTCTCTCCGGCTGCCCTTAAGATTTTTTCCTTCATTTCAACTTTGGTGAATCTGGCAATTATGTGTCTTGGAGTTGCTCTTCTCAAGGAGTATCTTTGTGGCGTTCTCTGTATTTCCTGAATTTGAACATTGGCCTGCCCTACTAGGTTGGGGAAGTTCTCCTGGATGAGATCTGAAGAGTGTTTTCCAACTTGTTTCCATTTTCCCCCTCACTTTCAGGCACCCCAATCAGACGTAGATTTGGTCTTTTTACATAATCCCATACTTCTTGCAGGCTTTGTTCATTTCTTTTTCTTCTTTTTTCTTTAGATTTCTCTTCTCACTTCATTTCATTCATTTGATCCTCCATCGCTGATACTCTTTCTTCCAGTTGATCGAGTTGGTTACTGAAGCTTATGCATTTGTCACATATTTCTCATGTCATGGTTTTCATCTCTGTCATTTCGTTTATGGCCTTCTCTGCATTAATTATTCTAGTTATCAATTCTTCCACTCTTTTTTCAAGATTTTTACTTTCTTTGCGCTGGGTGCGTAATTCCTCCTTTAGCTCTGAGAAGTTTGATGGACTGAAGCTGCCTTCTCTCATCTCATCAAAGTCATTCTCCATCCAGCTTTGATCCGTTGCTGGCAATGAGTTGCGTTCCTTTGGAGGGGGAGATGCGCTCTTATTTTTTGAATTTCCAGCTTTTCTGCCCTGCTTTTTCCCCATCTTTGTGGTTTTATCTGCCTCTGGTCTTTGATGATGGTGACGTACTGATGGGGTTTTGGTGTGGGTGTCCTTGCTGTTTGTTAGTTTTCCTTCTAACAGTCATGACCCTCAGCTGGAGGTCTGTTGGAGATTGCTTGAGGTCCACTCCAGACCCTGTTTGCCTGGGTGTCAGCAGCAGAGGCTGCAGAAGGTAGAATATTGCTGAACAGCGAGTGTACCTGTCTGATTCTTGCTTTGGAAGCTTCCTCTTGGGGTGTACTCCACCGTGTGAGGTGTGGGGTGTCGGTCTGCCCCTAGTGGAGGATGTCTCCCAGTTAGGCTTCTCAGGGGTCAGGGACCCACTTGAGCAGGCAGTCTGTCTGTTCTCAGATCTCAACCTCCGTGTTGGGAGATCCACTGCTCTCTTTAAAGCTGTCAGACAGAGTCGTTTTGTGTCTGCAGAGGTTTCTGCTGCTTTTGTGGTTTCTGCTACTTTTGTTGTTGTTGTTGTTGTTGTTGTTTAGCTGTGCCCTGTCCCCAGAGGTGGAGTGTACAGAGACAGGCAGGCCTCCTTAAGCTGCTGTGAGCTCCACCCAGTTCGATCTTCCCAGGGCTTTGTTTACCTACTTAAGCCTCAGCAATGGCAGGCCCTCCTCCCCCAGCCTGGCTGCTGCCTTGCAGTTAGATCGCAGACTGCTGTGTCAGCAATGAGGGAGGCTCCGTGGGCGTGGGACCCTCCCGGCCAGGTGTGGGATATAATCTCCTGGTGTGCCCGTTTGCTAAGACCCTTGGTAAAGTGCAGTATTGGGGTGGGAGTTACCTGATTTTCCAGGTGTTGTGTGTCTCAGTTCCCCTGGCTAGGAAAAGAGATTCCTTTCCCCCTTGAGCTTCCCAGGTGAGGTGATGCCTTGCCCTGCTTCAGCTGTCGCTGGTCGGGCTGCAGCAGCTGACCAGCAGCGATTGTCCGGCACTCCCTAGTGAGATGAACCCAGTACCTCAGTTGAAAATGCAGAAATCACCTGTCTTCTGTGTTGCTCGCGCTGGGAGCTGGAGACTGGAGCTGTTCCTATTCGGCCATCTTGCTCCACCCCCCTAAAATGAATTTTAAAAGAAATTTAAAATTATTCTTGTGGTGTTTAAGTCTATGTACTTTCTATGCATATTGATTGCCTTTATTCATCCTGAGGCAAAGAAATATCAAGTATTATTTCATTCAATGTACTATATGTGTTTCCTCTTAATAATTAAAAAATATTAACAGATAAAAGTGGCAGTTAAGAAATTATGATATACTATAAACATATAAAACAAGCTCAACATCACTGATCATCAGAGAAATGCAAATTAAAACCGCGAGGAGATACCATCTCATGCCTGTCAGAATGGTGATTATTTAAAAGTCAGGAAACAATAGATGCTGGCAAGGCTGTGAAGAAATAGGAATGCTTTTACACTGTTGGTGGGAATGTAAATTAGTTCAACCATTGTGGAAGACAGTACAGCGATTCCTCAAGGATCTAGAACCAGAAATACCATTTGACCCAGCAATTCCATTACTGGGTATAAACCCAAAGGATTATAAATTATTCTACTATAAAGACACATGCACATGTATGTTTACTGCAGCACTATTTACAATAGCAAAGACCTGGAACCAACCCAAATGCCCATCAATGATAGACTGGATAAAGAAAAAGTGGTACATATATACCATGAAATACTATGCAGCCACAATCTCAGTCCTTTGCAGGGACATGGATGAAGCTGGAAACCATCATCCTCAGCAAACTAACACAGGAACAGAAAACCAAACACTGCATGTTCTCATTCATAAGTGGGAGTTGAACATTGAGAACACATGGACACAGAGAGGGGAACACACACACACACACACCCGGGCCTGTTGGGGGTTGAGGGGTGAGGGGAGGGAACTTAGGGAATGCATCAATAGGTGCAGCAAACCACCATGGCACACATATACCTGCACGTTCTGCACATATATCCCCCTTTTTTTTAGAAGAAATAAAAAAAGAAATTATGATATACTAGATGATTCTTAATGACATTTTGCATTCCTATAAAATTCTTGGGCCATTGTCAAAGCAGAGCAATAAAACTGTTGCCAATGTTTTATGATTATGTTTCATTCTAGGCGTGCCTTCTCCTGAGATTCAACTTGGATTTAAGCTCAAAGAGGATCTGCAAGAGCAAATGAGTAATTATAGGATGATGCCTATTCTTAGCGAGGATACAATATTACAGGTGTGTAGTGTGTTGATTGAATACATACTCATTAAAAATTGGAAATGCTATCAGAGTGGCAAATCGCTAATTCTTATTCTTTTTGTCTATTATTTTGCTTCTTTCCTCTTTTCTTATTAATTTTTACCTCTTTCTTAACCAGTCATTCTATTTCTTTGCTGAAACTTTGATGAAAACAATTGTTTTAGGAGAGAGGATTTAGAATACAGTTGACCCTTGAACAATTTGGGAGTTAGGGATGCTGACCCTTTGTGCAGTCAGAAATCCACATACAACTTTAGACTCTCCCAAAACTAAACTACTAATAGCCTACTGTTGACTGGAAGCCTTACTGATAGTCAATACATATTTTGTCTTTTATATGTATTATATACTGTATTGTTACAACACAGTAAGATAGAGAAAAGAAAATGTTAAGATGATAAAGAAGAGAAAACATATTTACTATTCATTAAGTGCAAGGAGGTCATCATAAAGATCTTCATCCTATCGTTTTCACATTGGGTAGACTGGGGAAGAAAAAGAGAGAAAGAGGAGGGGTTGGTTTTGCTTTCCCAGGGGTGGCAGGGGTTGAAAAAAATTCATGTGTAAGTGAACCCACACAGTTCAAGCCTGTGTTGTTCAAAAGTGAACGTGTTTTCTTTTGTCTACTCTTACACCTCTTACGTTTTTCGCCCTTTAGTAGAGATGCAGATATGAGAAGAACAGAGGTTAAAATAGGATGTAATAATTATGCGTTTCATCTCCATTTTATATTAGGGATTATTCTTAAACTTGTGAAGAAGATATAACCTGTATTGTATAATTTGAGATATAGGCCACTGAAAAGACACTTCTGTTGTCTTGTGTGTGAGTGTATGTATGTGTATGTGTACACACACACACACACAAAGATTTTTTCCTTTATTTGTCTTTTAAAATATGATTTTGACATTTATGTCATTTCAAACTGCATGTAGATTTCTCGCAATCAAACTTTTTTGGTGTACAGATTATTATCACCTGGGTACTAAGCATAGTACCTGACAGTTTTTTTTTCTGAACCTTTTCCTTCTCCCATCATTCTCCCTCAAGTAAGCTCCAGTATCTGTGTTTCCCCTCCTTCTGTCCATGTGTTCTCATGATTTAGCTCCTACTTATAAGTGAAAACATGCATTACTTGGTTTTCTGTTTCTGCATTAGTTTGCTAAGGATAATGGCCTCCAGTTCCATCCATGTTGCTGCAAAGACATAATCTCATTCTTTTTTATGACTGCATAGTATTCTACCACGTGCCACCATGCCTGGGTAATTTTTGTATTTTTAGCAGAGACAGGGTTTTGCTATGTTGGCCAGGCTGGTCTCAAACTCCTGACCACAAGCGATCTGCCCACTTTGACCTCCCAAAGTACTGGGATTACTAGCGTAAGCCACTGCACCTGGCCTGTTATTCTTTAACTTTTAATAGCCATTTTGACTGGTGTGAGCTGGTATCTCATTGATTTGCATTTCCTGAATGATTAATGACATTGAGCATTTTTTCGTATGCTTATTGACCACGTATATGTCTTCTTTTGAAAAGTGTCTGTTCATGTCTTTTGCCCACTTTTTTTTTTTTTTTTTGAGATGGAGTTTCACTCTTGTTGCCCAGTCTGGCGTGCAATGGCACAATCTCAGCTCACCGCAATCTCTGCCTCCCAGCTTCAAACAATTCTCCTGCCTCTGCCTTCCGAGTAGCTGGGATTATAGCTGGGATTACAGGCATGCGCCACCATGCTCGGATAATTTTTTTGTATTTTTAGTAGAGATGGAGTTTCTACGTGTTGATTAGGCTGGTCTCGAACTTTTGATCTCAGGTGATCTGCCCACCTCAGCCTCCCAAAGTGCTAGGATTACAGGCGTGAGCCACCATGCCCGGCTATTGCCCACTTTTTAATGGAGGTGTTTTTTGTTTGTACATTTGTGTAAGTTTCTTATAGATTCTGTATATTAGACCTTTGTCAGATGTATAGTTTGCAAACATTTTCTCCCATTCTGTAGGTTGCCTGTCAAACATTTTGTACCATTCTGTAGGTTGCCTGTTTACTCTGTTGATAGTTTCTTTTGCTGTGCAAAAGTTGTTTGGTTTAATTAGGTCCCATTTGTCAATTTTTGTTTTTCTTGTGATTGCTTTTGGAATTTTCATCATCAAATCTTTGCCAGTTCCTATGTCCAAAATGGCATTTCCTAGGTTATCTTCCAGGGTTTTATGGTTTTAGGTTTTATATTTAGATCTTTAATCCATCTTGAGTTGATTTTTATATAAGGTATAAGAAAGGGGTCCAGTTTCAACCTTCTGTATATACTAGCCAGTTATCCCAGCATCATTTATTGAATGAGGAATTCTTTCCCCATTGCTCATTTTTGTCAGCTTTGCCAAAGATCAGATTGTCATAGGTGTGTAGCTGTATTTCTGGGCTTTCTCTTCTGTTCCATTGGTTTATGTTTCTACTTTTGTACCAGTACCATGCTAATTTGGTTATGGTAGCTTTTTACAGTTTGAAGACAGGCAATGTGATTCCTCCTGCTTTTTCTTTTTGTTTAGAATTGCCTTGGCTATTTGGGCTCTTTTCTGGTTCCATATGAATTTTAGAATAGTTTTTTCTGGTTCTGTGAAGGATGTCATAGCATTGAATCTGTAAATTGCTTTGGGTGATATGGCCATTTTAACAATATTGAGTCTTCCTATTCATGAGTATGGAATGTTCTTCTATTTGGGTCACATATGATTTCTTTGAGCAGTGTTTTGTAATTCTCGTTGTAGAGATCTTTCACCTTCCTAGTTAGCTGGATTCCTAGTTTTTTGTTTGTTTTTGTTTTTGTTTTGTTGTTGTTGTTTCGCCAATTATGAATGGGACTGTGTTACTTTTGACTGTCAGTTTGATGTTGCTCTTGGTGTATAGAAATGCTACTGATTTTTGTACATCAATTTTGTATTCTGAAACTTTGCTGAAGTTGCTTATCAGTTCAAGGAGCTTTTGGGCAGAGACTATGGGGTTTTCTAGATATAGAATCATGTCATCTGCCAACAGGGATAGTTTGACTTCCTCTCTTTTTATTTGGATGCCTTTTATTTCTTTCTCTTACCTTACTGTTCTGGCCAGGACTTCCAATACTATGTTGAATAGGAGTGGTGAGAGAAGGCATCCTTATCTTGTTCTGGTTTTCAAGGGAAATGCTTCCAAGTTTTGCCCGTTCAGTATGAAGTTTGATGGTGGCTGTGGCTTTGTCATAGGTGGCTCTTATTATTTTGAAGTATATTCTTTCAATGCCTAGGTTATTGAAGGTTTTTAACATGAAGAGATTTGAATTTGATTGAAAGCCTTTTCTGCATCTGTTGGGATAATCATGTGGCTTTTGTCTTTATTTCTGTTTATGTGGTGAGTCACATTTATTGATTTGAATATGTTGAAGCATTCCAGAGATAAGGCCTACTTTATCCTGGTGAATTAGCTTTTCGTTGTGCTAATTCACTTTTGGTTTGTTAGTATTTTGTTGAGAATTTTGATGAGTATCTATGTTCTTCAAGGATATTAACCTGAAGTTTTCTTTTTTTGTTGTGGCTCTGCCAGGTTTTAGTATCAGGATTATGGTGGCCTCATAGAATGAGTTGGGGATGAGTCTCTCTTCCTCAATTTTTTGTAATAACTTCAGTAGGAATGGCACCAGCTCTTCTTTGTACATCTGTTGTAATTCAGCTGTGAATCTCTCTGGTCCTGGGCTTTTTTTAGTTGGTAGGCTGTTTATTACTGATTTAATGTCAGTACTCATTATTGGTCTATTTAAGTATTCAATTTCTTCCTGATTCAGTTTTGGGAGGATGTATATGTCCAGGAATTTATCCATTTCTTCTAGAATTTTAGTTTTATGTGCATAGAGGTGTTGATAGTTGTCTCTGATGGCTATTTGCATTTCTGTGGGGTCAGTGGTAACATCTCCTTTGCCATTTCTAATTATGTTTATTTGGATATTCTCTCTTTTCTTCTTTATTAGTCTACCTAGAATTCTGTCTGTCCTATTAATTTTTTCCAAAGAACCAACTCCTGGATTTGTTGATCTTTTGTATGGTTTTTGTGTCTCTGTCTCCTTCAGTTCAGCTCTGATTTTTGGATATTTCTTGTCTTCTTCTAGCTTTGAGGTTGCTTTGCTCTTGCTTCTCCAGTTCTTCTAGTTGTGATGTTTGGTTGTTAATTTGAGAAAGAAGATCTTTTTGAGACAAGCAAATGCTCAGGGGATTCATTACCACCAGAACTTCCTTACAAGAGCTCCTAAAAGAAGCACTAAATATGAAAAGTGAAGATTATTACCAGCCACGACACAAACACACTTAAGTACACAGACCAGTGACAGTATAAAGCAACCACACAAACAAATCTGCATAATAACCAGCTAACAACATGATGGCAGGATCAAATCCACACATATCAATACTAACCTTCAATATAAATGAACTAAATGTCCCCATTAAAAGGCACAGAGTGTCAAGCTGAATAGAGGTAAGACCCAGAGATAAGCTGTCTTCAAGAGACCCATCTCACATACAGTGATACCCATAGGCTCAAAATAAAAGGTTGGAGAAAAATCCACCAAGCAAATAGAAAACAGAAAAAAGCAGATGATGCAATCCTAATTGCAGACAAAACAGCTTTTTAGCAACAAAGATCAGAAAAGACAAAGAAGGGCATCCCTTCCCTAGTCCATAGCAAGAAAAAAAAGGGCACTACATAATGGTAAAGGGTTCCATTCAACAAGAAGACCCAACTATCTTAAATCTGTATGTGCCCAACTCAGGTGCACCCATATTCATAAAGCAAGTTCTTAGAGACCTAAGAAGAGGCTTAGACTCCCACACAATAATACTGGGATACTTCAACACCACACCAACAGTATAAGACAGATTATTGAGGCAGAAAATTAACAAAGAGATTCAGGACCTGAACTCAACACTTGACCAAATGGACCTAGTAGACATCTACAGAACTGTCCACCCGAAGACAACAGCATATACATTCTTTTCATTGCCACATGGCACATACTCTAAAATTGACCCTGCAATCGGACGTGAAGCAATTTTCAGGAAACTCAAAAAACTGAAATGATACCAACCACACTCTTGGACCACAGCACAATAAAAATAGAATTCAAGGCCAAGAAAATTGCTCAAAACCATACAATTGCACAGAAATTAAACAACTTTCTCCTGAAGGACTTTTGGGTAAATCATGAAATTAAGGTAGATATCAAGAAGTTCTTTGAAATTAATGCGAATGAAGACACAACATACCAAATCTTTGGGACACAGCTAAGGCAGTGTTAAAAGAGAGATTTATAGCACTGAACACCCACATCAAAAAGTTAGAAAGATCTCAAATATATATATATATATATTTTTTTTTTAAAGTAAATGTCATGGGGAAAAGTAAGGAATGATTCTGTTAGCACCTTGGTATAAATAAGTTAGCTAACCAGAGATAAGGAAAGGAAGGAAAGATACATACATTTTAGTAGCAGAAACTGACAGCATTTCCCAAAAGTTAATATGAAGGTCTACTTAATATCATACCTAGGAAAGTGTATCAAATAAATGATCTCTGATAAAAACCAAAACATTTAACACCAAATATCTTTCCTTGAAATTGAGAGCTCTATATTTGGCTTCTAATAACTCACTTAAAAATTAATTTTGTAACTTCTGAGATCAGAAAACATAACATTTATTTCCTCTGTCTTCAGTAATTGTGAAATAGGAGGTAATAATTATTTTTCTTTCTGTTTATTTCAGAAACATTTGCTATGTGATTATTGTACCAGGAACTGTATTATACCTCAGAACATGGTTTAAAAAGTTTGATTATCAGACCCATTTGGGTAGCTTTTTAAATATATGGATGCTCAGAGCCATACTTGGGTGGAACCTGGGGATGTTCAGTTTTCAAAAACCTTCCAATTAATTTCTAATATTCAGTCAGCTTGGAACAATCGCCTTAAAGGACTTGAAGAGTTAATAAATGTATTCTTCAAAACTTTATCATCAGATAGTAAACTAGCCATCTGCTGAGTATGGGCTTGTTACATTAATGTAATTAAAATTACATTAAGAGGGATAAGTGAAGTATTGGATATTTGTTTATTTTTAAAAAACTTTCATTGGAAAAATAGATACCTCCTTTAACTTTCTTTTATATCCCCACTTTTGTCTACAGTAAAAGGCAATGTAATCCCAGTGTTTGAACATCTGTAGTAAATTTTAATTAATACTCTTATAAATTGATAAATGTTGCTTCTTTCATTGTTTTCTTTTATCCTATCAAAATAAACCTTTTGAAATTTAACTATATGAGAGAAACTGACTTTATCAGATAAAGAAATTAAGATACCTGAAAAGGCACTTTCTCAGAGTTTTTTGTTGTTGTTGTTGTTGTTTTGCAACTGGAATTAGATTTCTAAGTAAATTCTAAATAATTACGAAACAGGTTTCTAAATAAATTCTCCCCAGATACCAGTATTGACATTTCAACTTTAAAGAAGATGTTTTAGAAATGATGAGCTATTTTAAATAAGAACAAACAATGAAGAAATAGAGGATCTTTGATTTGATATATGTCATCTTGATTTTTTTAAATGTAGGCAGCAATCTTTAAAAATATTTTATACTCCTCATTTTTGTTGGGTCTTATAAAATACCATTTCTAGTTCTTTACATGTATGCTATATGGCAAGCAGTTTTAAAACTTTACATGAATAGATTTTGGTTTGTTTGGAGAGTTTAGTGATAGGCCTGGAGAGATAATGGAGACATGGATGTGTCAAAATTAGGGGGGCATGATGGTTCATTTTATGTGTCAACTTGGCTGGGTCACCGAATGTTCAGATAGTTGGTCAAACATTATTCTGGATATTTCTGTGAGTGTTTTTGAGTGAAATTAACATTAAAGTCAGTGGACCTGAGTAAAGCAGACTGCCCTCCATCATGTGGGTAGGCCTCATCTAATAAGTTGAAGACCTGAGTAGAACAGAAAGACCTGCCTCTCCCTGTAAGAGAGAATTCTATAGCAGACTGTCTTTAGATTTTATCAGCACCATTAGCTCTCCCAGATGATTTCCTGCTGGCCTTTACATTTCATCTGTACTATTGGCTGTTCTGCTTCTCTGCCTGCTGACCTTTAGACTGGAACTATACCATTGGCTCTCTGTCTCTTGAGCCTGACAGGTCACACTGCATATTTGCACTTGCCAGTTTCCATAATTGTGGGGTCCAATTCCTTATAATAAATCTCTTTCTACATATGTACACATCCCATTGGTTCTGTTTTTCTGGAGGATCCTGTCTAATACAGTGGGCATCACTGGTCTCATAGTCAGTTTTTGATCATCTAGAAGATACTTGTTGACAGGGAGTAATGATTAATTGAATTATACAATTATTACCAGTAGGCCGCTTCTTTTACCTCAGGACTATTTATCTGAGAGTTGTAAATACAACTTGAATCTCACTTTCCCTTTCCCTTTTGCAGCCTCCATCTTCTACGTTTATCCAGATTCAGAGAGAGAATCAGTTAAAATGAGCATTAAAGAGAACTTTGAAGGGGAAATAAATAACCACAGGCTTGTTTGATGAGTGTGTAATAGAAGAAGTATCAGGGCTGGCAAGGCCAGAACTAATGGAGAGATTATGCACTGTATGGTCTTTTAAAGCCCCAGTGGGCAGGTAACATTCTCTCCTCCTAGCTGCCTCACTGAGTAATAAATTACTGGGCTACTCAAATGCAATGTCATTTTTCTAAAGTTAGGTACCCCGACTCTACTGAGCTGATCACTACTGCCAAATGGTATACTTTTCCTGGATCTTTAACTCATCCTAACTTGTTTCCTAAAATTGCTGTCTCTGTTCAGTAGTTGCAATGACTTAGGAATATTTCTGGGAAGAAGTAAGATGAAAATGGGGTTTTAGCACCTAACTTAGCTGGAATAAAGATAATTCTCATTCAGTGGTTAAATCGCTGTGTATTTAAGTTGTGTTTAGATCCTAGTGAGTGGATGTCAACATTTAAGAATACTGAAGCAGTACGCAGATGGTACCATATGTCCAGAGGGAACCCTCTAAAAGGCAATTGTATGGATATTTGGAAATATTTAAAAATATTTATATAGATGACCAAGTTTGGGTACCTCACTCTGAAAGAAAGATATCTTAAGCAAATGTTATTAGCAATTCATCCAGGTACTTCAAACACTTACTGAATACCAGTAACTGCTATTCTGATTTCTCAAATGTGAAGGTAGTTTGTGTGAGACATTCAGTGTGTCATGGAGAACCAGGACTGGTTGGGCTGATCCGGCAAGCCAGACTTCTTCCACTCCACTCCCAGTTATCCATAAATCAGTGAAAGACAATGTTCTCAGATAGCAAGAGATTGCTTTTTTGGTTGAGGGTATAGAAATATATTTGCTTCTTTTCTAGATCCTCTAAATTAACACAATTAACTTCTCTTACCTCTCACATCCTAGCTCCAAAACAAAAACAGCAACAACAACAACAACAAGAAAACTACAGTTTAATGGCCTTGTCAAAATGCAGTGGGGTAAAGACAGGGGAAAGTGCAGTCACATGTATTAAAAAGATAGATACCAATTTGGTGTTTCTTATGAAAAAATTGATTGACACGTATTCCTGCATATTGTTCATTAACAAATTAACAGCTCCAGCCCCCACTTGTATTCAATGGCATTAGCTCTTGGTTGGTAGTTCTGTCTATAGAGGAGGAAAAAAATCAGCTGTCAGGAGCAACCTTCCTTCCTACTTGCTTTCTTATCTTTTGCATTTACCTTTTGTACTTTTGGAGGCCAACATGGGCAGATAGCTTGAGCCCAGGAGTTCAGTGTAGAACCTTATGTAGGCAGAGTCAAACGAATAATTAATCCTCAACAGGAAAAGTCACTGGTCCTTTAGTAAGATAAATGAAGTGAATATTACAAATATTTGAAAAATTACTTTGCAGAGACACAGAACTATCTTGTGTGTAAGTATACCCTGTTGAATTAATTCTTGGGAGCGTCTGGGTTTGTCTCTTGACATTTCTTCTTATCTCTGGCCTCTGAACTCTGTAAAGCCTGCTTAGGAAGTATATACGTGTGAAACTAATGTAACTTTGGAGTGTTTAGGGATGCATTATCAATAAATAATACTGAATATTAATTGGAGAAGGTTGAGGTTATCACATTGCTTTGTTTGTATTTTTTGACATAACTTGCATATGGTTAATTAATGAGTTAACATCTCCAGACCCCACCTGTATGGAGTGGCATTAGCTCTGTATTGGTATTAGTGTAATCATGAAAATGCTTGCAAGTTCAGCCCAATGGCTTTATTTTCAGAGAGCTTTATAATTGATCTTAGAAAAAAACATAAAGGGCCCCTAAAGAGAAGTCTTTTACTAAAGATCTTTGATGCTAATAACATATTAGTAGTAAAGATTTCTTTTAAAGTGACAAAAGCCAGTATGTTTTGAACTCTTAAAATGGAAGCATATTGTCAGTGCATTTTATCTTTTTTGAAAGGGACACAACAACTTCACATTTTCTGATATTAATTAAGAATTAGGCAGAATCAGTTTTGAGATGGGGTTTCTGTTGCCCAGGCTGGGATGCAGTGGTGCAATCATAGCTCACTGCAGCCTCAACCTCCCTGGGTTCAGGTGATCCTCCCACCTCAGCCTCCTAGAGAGTTGAAACTATAGGCATGGGCCACAATGCCTGGCTAATTTTTTTGTATTTTTTTTTTGGCAGAGACTGAGTTTTACCATGTTTCCTAGGCTGGTCTCCAACTCCTGGGCTCAAGCTGTCTGTCTGCCCAGATTGACCTCCCAAAGTGCTAGGATTACAGATGTGACCCACTGCACCCTGACCAGTTAGTATTTTACAGTGTAACACAGAGGTCATATAATTTCTGGTCCTTAGGGGAAATATTAAAACTCAGAACTGGACAAGAATGGCTGTTCAGAATCATCACATATTAATGAAGAGGAAAAAACTAGGAATTAAAAAAAAGAACACTTCTCTTTCTCTTCACTTAAGTTCTACTTTTTTTTTTTTTTTTTTTTTTTTTTTTTTGTGGAAAGGAGTTATGGTAAAGACAGAAGAGCCAAAACTATAAAACTCTTAGAAGAAAACATTGGAGAAGAGTATGATGACATTGGATTTGGCAACGATTTCTCAGTTATAACACCAAAAGCACAGTCAACAAAAGAAAAAATAGATAAGTTAGATTACATAAAAATTAAAAACTTTTGAGCATCAAAGTATACCATCAACAGAGTGTAAAAGCATCTTATGGAATGGAATGGGAGAAAATATTTGCAAATCATGCATGCTTTACAGAATATATAAAGAATTCTTACAACTCCACAGCAGAAAAAAAAAAAAAAAAAAAAAAACAGAATTAGAAAATTAGTAAAGGGCTCAAGTAGACATTTCACCAAATAAGATATAAAAATGGTCAATGAACAGATGCTCAGTATCAGTAATCATTAGGGAAATGCAAATCAAAATCATAATGAAATACCACTTTTCACTCATTGTGATGACTTTTTTTTTCCCAAAAAACCCAAAAATAACAAGTATTGGCAAGAATGTAGAGAAATTGGAACCCTTGTACATAGCAGATGGGAATGTGTAATGATGCAACTGCTGTGGAAAATGGTAGGGCTATTCCTTAAAAAAGTTAAATATAGAATCACCTTAATGATTTAGCAATTTCACTTCTGATTGTATATGCTGAAGAAGTGAAAGCAGGGACTTGAATAGATATATTTGTATACACATGTTCATGGCAGCATTATTCTCAGTAACCAAAAAAGGTGGAAGCACTGCAAGTGTCCATCAATAGGTGAGTAAACCAAATGTGGTACATACATACAATAGAATATTATTCAGCTTTAAAATGGAAGGAAATACAGATACATACCACAACATAGATTAACCTTGAATATATTCTACCAAGTGAAATAAGCTAGTCACAGAATGATTAAAATTTTATATCTCTTATATGATGTTTCTAGAGTAGTAAATCAATAAAGACAGAAAGCAGAATGGTGGCTGCCATGGGTTGTGGAGAGGGGAGTGGGGAGTTAACTGTCATTATAATGAGCATGGAGTTTCAGTTTGGGAAAATGAAAAAGTTCTGGAGGTGCATGGTGGTCTTGGTTGTACAACAGTGTGAGTATACTTAATGCCAGAGAACTGTATACTTAAAAATGTACAGATAGTAAATAGACAGTAAATTTTATGTGTATTTTACCACAATAAAAATAAACTAAGAAGGAATAACACAAAAATTACTTTAAATATTAATTTTTTTAGCTTGTTGCGTTGAATTAACATTTATCAATTGGAAAAAACTGTTTTTTTTTCCTGGCAGTCTCAAGATGAAACAGAACGAAATCAAGCTCTGTTACAGTAAGTAAACTAGTTTTTGGCTTCATTACGTTGTAGGTATTTTTGTCATTTTACACATCTAAGATGAATATTCATTTTTAAGAGTTTTAGAATTGTTCTATATTTTTGAATAATTGCCCATTTTGTAGCAAAAATATATGTTATTTTACACATGTTCTAGATAAGTTTTATTTCATAAGAAGCATTAAATCAGATTAACTTAGTTCTCTATTATTTTAAAAGTGAATTTAAAGCATAGCAAATTTATAAAGGGGCTGCAGATAAAAGCATAGCATCAAGGAAGAATTTGTAAAACTTACTGAAATTAGACTTCATACAATTATTATACCTTAAGAAACTCCACCAGGTGTAGTGGCTCACACCTGTAATCCTAGCACTCTGGGAGGCCGAGGCAGGCAGATCACCTGAGGTCGGGAGTTCGAGACCAGCCTGGCTAATATGAATTTAATAGAAACTCCATCTCTAATAAAAAGTACAAAATTAGCTGGGCTTGTTGGTGGGTGTCTGTAATCCCAGCTATTCGGGAGACTGAGGCATGAGAATTGCTTGAGCCTGGGAAGTGGAAGTTGCAGTGAACTGAGATCGTGCCACTGTACTCCAGCCTGGGCAACAGAGTGAGATGAGACTCTGTCGCAAAAAAAAAAAAAAAAAAAAAAAAAAAAGAGAAAGAAAGAAAAAGAAACTATCCTTTCAGTTCTTTTAAAACAATGATTCTCAAAGTATGGTCTGTGAACACTTCAGGAGGCCATGAGATTCTTTTAGAGGGTCTGTGAGGTCAAAACTATTTTCATAATAATACTAACACATTAGTTGCCTATTTCATGGAATCGACATTTACACAATAGTGCTATAGTAATGGTGGGTAAAACGCTGGAGTCTTAGTAGGAATCAAGGCAATGGCACCAAAGAATACTAGTAGTCATTGTGTTTTTTCACTGATATGTGCTCTCAGTTACAAAAATAAAAAGAAGGCAGTTTCACTTAATAGAATTTGTGTTTGATGAGGCAGGAAAATTATTAATTTTAGTAAGTCTCCACCTTTGAGTATATATATATTTAATATTCTGTGTGATGAAATGGAAAGTATGCTTAAAGCATTTCTGTGCATACTCATATGTGATGTCTATCTTTTTTTTTGAACCAGAGTCTCACTCTGTCACCCAGGCTGGAGTGCAGTGGTGCGATCTCGGGTTACTGCAACCTCCGTCTCCCAGATTCAAGCAATTTTTGTCCCTCAGCCTCCCAAGTAGCTGGGACTACAGGTGTGCACCACCTTGTCTGGCTAATTTTTGTATTTTTAGTAGAGACAGGGTTTTGCCATGTTGGCCTTGCCTGTCTTGAGCTCCTGGCCTTGAGTGATCCACCTGCCTGGGCCTCCCACAGTGATGGGATTACAGGTGTGAGCCACTGTGTGCAGCCGTGATGTTTATCTTGAGTAAAACACCTGTGTACTTGTTTGAGTTGTAAGCATTAGAAGAAAACTGGTTTCACTTTTTTTTTAACTTGAGAGGTGATTTTTTGGATATTTTATAATGAAATGTGTCAACATTAAGAAAATGTACATAACTCAGTGCATAAGTATTTTCTAAAAGACCAATGCATGATGTTACAAAATCATGTATAGGTAAAAGACCCATTCAAAAGTGTAAGATAGACTGTGGGTTTTAATGTAATAGAACACAAAAAGTTCATTAATTTTGCTTCAGTTCCCTACATTTCCCTTTTAGGAAAGTATTGTTGATTAAATAATTTTGCTGTAATATTGATAAAGAATATTTTAGGGGTAGAGGGGGAAAGCGTCCTGTACCCCCAATGAAGGTTTGCTGAAAATGAACAGACAAAAGACAGATTTATAGAATAAAAAGGCATATAAAGTTTATTTAATGTACATGGGGGAAAATCACAGGAGTGTGGTTACCCAATAACCCAGTGAGGTCCAGATGTTTATATACCATTATTCACAGGGGAAGAGGAGATGGAGGTTATAGCAGTAAATGATTTTCAGGGGAAATGAATATGCCCAAAAAACAATGGCCTGGGACAAGTTCCTCTAAGTTTTGGGGGAATTGATGGGAAGATGAGAGGCAGAACTTCATTCTGAACAAAGGTTGTCTTATGCAGATAAAGTATTGGGTAATCTCTTGGTGCTGCTGTCAGAAGAATAGATAAAGAATTTGTCTGGACATGGTGTCCTGTCCTGGCCTTAGAGACTTTTAGTGTTTTCTTTGATGGTTAATCTTTCCTGGTTGTTTAATTAGATTCCTAGGGAGGGGATTTTAAGACCATTTTATTTTATTTTTTCAAGAAAGTTTTTCAGTCAGATAAGGAAATTCTGGAGAGAGTCCCTTCAGGTGCTTAAAGAAAGAAAAGATCAGAGAAATGGGGTGGAGGGTGAGAGGGAAGGTCAGATGGAGACCTTGGTTCTGAAGCTTATTTCTCAGGCCTTTCAATTTTCTTTAATTCAGAGTACTCAGCATGACATGGTGTCATATTTTGGGGTATTATTTTCTGTACCCAAGCAATATTCACAATTATCCAAAAAGGCTACTAAAATACTCCTCCCTTTTCCAGCTCCATATCTGTGTGAAGCCAGATGTTTGTTATATACTTCAAATAAAATTATATATGGCAACAGATTGAATGCAGTAGCAGATACAGGATGGTAGTCATCTTTCATTTAAGCCACACATTAAAGAGATTTTTTAAAATGTCAAACATTACAACTTTTCTCACTAAGTTTTTTCATTTTGGGAAAGATAATTTTTCATAAAAATATATTAATATGTTCCTGGATTATTGCTGTCATTTAAAAATTTATACATATTTAATTTTGTTCTTCATTTTAGTTTCTAATATGTAAACATAAATAAGTATAAGACACCAATAATTTTTAAGAGTATAAAGGAGTCTGAAAATCAAAAAGTGTGAAAACTGCTATTGTTGTAAAATAACTCTTTTGCCCCAGCTACCAACATTTAGAGAAGTAGAAAAAAGAAAAGACGAAGGAAGACTAATATAGCATCCATATTCTCCCCGCCTAGAGAACCATTTGTTAACATTTTGATACATTTTATGTTAGGCTTTATTTATATTTTTGGTTTTGTTCATACTTTCTATAAAATTGGGATCATCTTGCAGATAGTTTTGTATCCTGTTTTAAAATTTTAAGTAATTGTTTGTCAAAGTTATTTTCTTGTTTCATAATGTTTTTAAAAATGTGAATTTTGATGGCCTTATAATACCTTATTGTATTACTGACTTTACTATAATTCATTTAATTATTCCTCTACTACTGGACCTTTAGGTTGTTTGTAGTCTTACCTAACATAAATAACTATTTGTAATAATTTAGATGATGCTTTGCTCTATTTTCAGATTGTGTCTTAAATACTCTTGCAATTAAGGGAAAAAAATTCTGTTGTTAACTCAAACTATAGTTTTATTTTGTTTTCAATCAGCTTGTTCTTAAAGAATCACACTTTAGGAAAACAATCAGCATTCTTTTCTATTTGCTTCAAAAATTATCATTCTACATTAATAGTCTCATTTTTATTTGAAGGCAGCTTATATTGATCACTTCTGTTTTTGGACAGGAGAGAATGGTTAATTTATTATTCTTGCATAGTATTCCAGTAGTTGTGCCTGCTGCATTAAAAACTGCTCTTAAAACAGCTGAAACGAGAGGCTTTTTTTTTTTTAAAGGAAGGTGTCTTGATTACATTTATACAGTAAATCAGGCTGAGAAAAATTATAGTTAGCTGATTGCCTTTCTTTAATCAACTTTTAATTATCACAGGGCAGATGATCAAAATTGCAGATTAGGCATGACCCTTATTTTGCTTTTTAACTTCTTCCCTTCGATATTCTCTACCTTTTCTTTGCCTGCTGTGAAATACAAGAATGGTAAGTAATGCCTGGAGAAATTTATCATTAATGATTCTCGCTTACATCTAAAACTGTAATGACAAACTATCAGTGTATTTGATGATGTAGATAGACAAACTACATATTTGAGGACCATTTTTTCCCTGACCTTCCTACCGCTATTTGGCAGACAGTCACGTCCAAAGTCACTTTTAGACCTAAATGTAGTTTAGCTTGTATACACTCCTCAGGTCATTTATTATTTTTCAGCTCTCTCCTTCATTTTTGCAGTTACTTGAAATGAAAATGTTAACAAATTTGTAATGATTATAAAAATAATTGGAATGATATAGCAAAAAAAGTATCCTATTTGGAAAGCCTTTTAAGTGAAAAAGAAAAATTAAATTGTATTTGAATGAGAAACACTATTTTTTCTTTCACTTTAAAATTTATTTTTATTAATTAATTGATTTTTTAGGACTAGAAAAAATTGTTCAATGTTCATTGGGTCGTTTCGCCAGTCTGGACTTTCATTGAACCACCAAAATAGTGAAGGTATGTTTTCATGGTAGAGTCATATAAAGGAAATTAGTCTTTGCCTAAAAATAGAAGACTTAGTTAGATATACATTTATTTACAACTAGTCTGGTCAACATAGATATAGATATATAGATATATAGATTTTTTTTTTTTTTGGTAGAGATGGGGTCTTACTATGTTGTTCAAATTAGCTTTGACCTCCTGGGCTCAGGCAAATTATCCTGCCTTAGCCTCCCAAATAGTTGGGGCTACAGGCATGCTCTGCTGAGCCTGGCTTACTATACATTTATAAATATGAAATCAGTGTTGCTATTGACTTAGCTCATGGTTAATAGAGTTACCTATGGGAGTAGCAGCTCAGGTGCCATTAGTATCTGCTACTCAAAATGTGATTTGGGGGCTGAAATTTGAAAACAAAGTTTATTTCCTATGTTCATAAGATTTTTAATAAGAATTTCATGTTTTTCTTGACCGTCAGTCACACAGGCCAGTTTTGCCCTGGTTTGAGCTATATTAGAGGATAGCTGTTTATCTTTTTGCAGTGTCTACCAATGCTTCCTCCAGAGTGAATTTCAGGTATATTGTGTCACAGTGTAGTAAATATTTATAGTGTTCAATGAAACCTAGTATTATAAGAAAAGGATACAAGGACTTGATAACATTTTGGAAGGATAACTTTAAAAAGCTCTGTCTTCTCTTGCTCTGTTGCTACAGCAACAAAGCAGTACCACTTTTGCCCACCACCAGCTCTTATGTGTACTTTTAGTGTCTAGAGTTTGGTCTTTAATATGGGTTTATTCTTTTAACAAATACTTATTAAGCCTACTATATACCAGGTATATGGGTGCCAAGGGTGTGAATGCTAAATAAACCAGGGATTCTTAAAGGGTAGATGATCCATTTTGGAGCATGACAATATGAGGATGAGCCTGAATGTACCGTTATTACTGAAAAGCAGGGATGCTTTCAAGGATGTCTGGGGCCAGTGCTGGAGGAATAAATGGTTAGCTCAGTGGTGCTGTGGCCAAACTGTGATAAACTGGCCAAACTGATACATTAAGTAGGGATAAAAACCCAGTAATTTAGAGTTCATAGAAATAAGTTTGTGAAAAGACTATGAGTTCATAATGATACTCAAAAAATGTTAAGAGTATACAAAAGATTGTCTCAATACAAAAAGAAAAGCAACTATAGCAGGATGTTTAAGAATGGGCTGGGTGTGGTGGCTCACACCTGTAATCCAGCACTTTGGGAGGCTGAGCCAGGATGTTTGCTTGAGCCTAAGAGTTCGAGACCAGCCTGGGAATCACAGCAAGACCCCTGTCGCTACACACACACACACACAATTATCCAGGTATGGTGGTGCATGCTGCGCTGAGGTGGGAGGATAGCTTGAGCCCAGGAGGTTGAGACTGCATGAGCCATGTTTCCAGCCCAGGTGACAGAGTGAGACCCTATCTCAAAAAAGAAAGTTTTAATGACTAAGAAATGGGGGCCTGTTAATACCTGTGCATTTTGATTTTTTAATTAAATACATATCTATTTATAAATCATAGGATTTTTTTTTATCACTGTTTAAGTAGGGAAAGAGTCAGGCAGTCCTGGAAAAAGTAAGAATTGTACCAAGGAAAGAAAGGCCCACCACACAGTACCAGCAGTGACACATAAAACGTATAAAGTGGGGTCTGTGTCCCCAGATGACAAATTAACCTGATATCCAATTAAGGAGACTTTTCTGCAGAGACTAGATCCTTATCTCTTAATAAATAAAAGCCTTAGATGGCCCTGCCTATCATGATAAGATACTAAATGGCAGGAATAAGTTTCTAATAATACTACATAACTTATCAGTACATAATAAGTGACAAGACAAAAGCTTTTGTAACACCAACCAAGTAAAACTTAAAGCATTCTGGGACAAAACATTAGATTACAAAAAGTAACCTTTGTGAAGTTTAAGGTATTTATTTTCAAGTAAAACCAGATAATTGGCTGGTCAGATGGAATAATCTTGAGAGAAATAATCTCATGCTCCAACAAAATATCAGGTAGTCTGTAACCCTGGAAAGGTATCAGAGTATTACTTTAATCTTAAAAAGGTATAAGAACAACTATAGAAATAAAGAAGAATGAATTACACCAATGATACTGTCATTTTAGAATTAGTTTAAGAGCAGTAGTCTTTTATATCTTTGAAATGGTAAAAAATTATGTCAAATTTTTAGTTTAAATTGTTTAAGGAAATTTAAGTTTGTTATCAATGTTTAAATGTTAAATAGTAATTTTCAAGTTTTCCTGTCTTAGATATGGAAGTTTAATAAATTAATCATTAAACAAATGTAAGTACAAGTGGTAATTAATGTTCCTCTATAAATATAAAACCTTTGTGATTTTTAAAAGGTTTAATAAGTATCAAATGGCCTAATATAATTCAGAGTATGCCAAACATAACCTCCAAATTTAGTAAAAACTATTTAACACTTTTTACAAGATGTAGTTATAGATTAAACAAAAAGAATTGTGTTTATAAGGCTGTAATGATATCATCTTAGAGAGTGAAGTCTTTTTTTTTTTTTGTAAGAATGTATTGAACAATTTCAGACAGAGGTGTCATGGATAATGACATGCCCTAGGCATTCCTTTCTCCTTTGGGTATTTTCTTTTTTCTTTTTCTTTTTTTTTTTTTTTTGAGATAGAGCCTCTCTCTGTCTCCCAGACTGGAGTGCAGTGGCATGATCTCTGCTCACTGCAACCTCCATCTCCGGAGATCAAGTGATTCTCCTGCCTCAGCCTCCTGAGTAGCTGGGATTACAGGCATGCACCACCATGCCTAGCTAATTTTTGTATTTTTATTAGAGACAGGGTTTTACCATGTTGGCCAGGCTAGTCTTAAACTTGTGACCTCATGTGATCCACCCGCCTCGGCCTCCCAAAGTGCTGGGATTACAGGTGTAAGCCGCTGTGCCTGGCCTCTCCTTTGGGTTTTGACTATAGCAGGTGTCATCAATATTTACACAAAAATTTGTTTTTATTTTTCTCATACCCAAGTCTAGTATTTATTTTAAAACAGGGTTCCACTATGTCTTATATTCCCATAACTCCAACCTCCTGCCCATTTGGCCTCCTGAGTGCCAGCCATTGATGCCTTGTGATGCCATTAGCATCTGTGCACTGTTGTCACCACTCTCCTCGAACTTCTGAGTCACAAGTCTCATAGGCTGTCCCTTTAAAAGTGCCACATGGCCAAGTGAGGTAGTGCATGCCTGTAGTCCCAGCTACTAGGGAGACTGAATTGGAAGGATCCCTTGGGCCCAGGAATTTGAAGTGTCAGTGGGCTATGATTGTGCCACTGCATTACAGCCTGGGTGACAAAGCAGTACCCCCACCTCTAAAAAATAAAAATAAAAAAAAGTGCCAAATGCACCAGGATTATTGCTTTGTGTGTTTCTTGCTGCCCTAAAGCAGCTGTGACTAGAGATCAATAGAACTGGTAGTTCTCTTCCCTTCTGGCACTTCATTGCAGCTCTCTCTTGCCTTTACTCCTTTCAGAGTATTCAGAACAAGAAGCTCATTTTATTATAATTCCAGACTATAGGTTAAATCACAAACAAGTAAATTATTAAATTATTAGCTTTTATAGCTGACTGTGATCTAATACAGACCTCTGTCCCAATTCAAAGGGTAAATTCTAACCAAATTGTAGAAAGATAAAGATAAGCCAACTATCTTAAGCAAATATAATAGCTTTGGCCTTAAAACACATGTGTATAAGTTAAATTTTGTGTATAAGTTAAACCATGCTTCTCTGGCCAGTTTCTTTGAATTTGATGCTTTATAATTGTTTCTCATGTATACCATTACATTTTGCCTCTCTAAAGTGAAAGTAGAAAATTTGAAAATTCTTTTAAGACCATTGATGCTAGGAAGAAACTGCATCAACTAATGAGCAAAATAACCAGCTAATATAATGACAAGATCAAGTTCACACATAACAATATTAACCTTAAATGTAAATGGGCTAAACGGTCCAATTAAAAGACACAGAATGGCAAATTGGATAAATAGTCAAGACCCATCAGTTTGCTGTATTCAGGAGACCCATCTCACATGCAGAGACATACATAGACTCAAAATAAAGGGATGGAGGAAGGTCTACCAAGCAAATGGAAAACAAAAAAAGGCAAGGGTTGCAATCCTAGTCTCTGATAAAACAGACTTTAAACTGACAAAGATCAAAAGAGACAATGAAGGCCATTACATAATGGTAAAGTGATCAATTCAACAAGAAGAGCTAACTATCCTAAATATATATGCACCCAATATAGGAGCACCTAGATTCATAAAGCAAGTCCTTGGAGACTTACAAAGAGACTTAGACTCCCATACAATAATAATGGGAGACATTAACACCCACTGTCAACATTAGAAAGATCGAGACAGAAAGTTAACAAGAATATCCAGGAATTGAACTCAACTCTGCACCAAGTGGACCTAATAGATATCTACAGAACTCTCTACCCCAAATCAACAGAATATACATTCTTCTCAGCACCACATTGCACTTATTCCAAAATTGACCACATAGTTGGAAGTAAAACACTCCTCAGCAAATGTAAAAGAACAGAAATTATAACAAACTGTCTCTCAGACCACAATGCAATCAAACTAGAACTCAGGACTAAGAAACTCAATCAAAACCTCTCAGCTACATGGAAACTGAACAACCTGCTCCTGAATGACTACTGGGTACATAACGAATTGAAGGCAGAAATAAAGATGTTCTTTGAAACCAAGCAGAACAAAGATACAACATACCAGAATGTCTGGAACACATTTAGAGCAGTATGTAGAGGGAAATTTATGGCACTATATGCCCACAAGAGAAAGCAGAAAAGATCTAAAATTGACACCCTAACATCACAATTAAAAGAACTAGAGAAGCAAGAGCAAACACATTCAAAGGCCAGCAGAAGGCAAGAAATAACTAAGATCAGAGCAGAACTGAAGGAGATAGAGACACAAAAAACCCTTCAAAAAATCAGTGAATCCAGGAGGTGGTTTTTTGAAAAGATCAACAAAATTGAAAGACCGCTAGCAAGACTAATAAAGAAGAAAAGAGAGAAGAATCAAATAGATGCAATAAAAAATGATAAAGGGGATATCACCACCAATCCCACAGAAATACGAACTACCATCAGAGAATAATATAAACACCTCTACCCAAATAAACTAGAAAACCTAGAAGAAATGGATAAATTCCTGAACACATACACTCTCCCAAGACTAAACCAGGAAGAAGTTGAATCCCTGAATAGACCAACAGCAGTCTCTGAAATTGAGGCAATAATTAATAGCCTACCAACCAAAAAAAGTCCAGGACCAGATGGATTCACAGCCAAATCCTACCAGAGGTATGAAGAGGAGCTGGTACTATTCCTTCTGTAACTATTCCAATCAATAGAAAAAGAGGGAATCCTCCCTAACTCATTTTATGAGGCCAGCATCATCCTGATACCAAAGCCTGGCAGAGACACAACAAATAAAGAGAAGTTTAGACCAATATCCCTGATGAACATCGATGCAAAAATCCTCAATAAAATACTGGCAAACCGAATCCAGCAGCACATCAAAAAGCTTATCCACCATGATCAAGTGGGCTTCATCCCTGGGATACAAGGCTGGTTCAATGTATGCAAATCAATAAATGTAATCCAGCATATAAACAGAACCAGAGACAAAAACCACATTATTATCTCAATAGATGCAGAAAAGGTCTTTGACAAAATTCAACAGCCCTTCATGCTAAAAACTCTCCACAAATTCAGTATTGAATGAATGTATCTCAAAATAATAAGAGCTATTTATGACAAATCCACAGCCAATATCATACTGAATGGGCAAAAACTGGAAAAATTCCCTTTGAAAACTGGCACAAGACAGGGATGCCCTCTCTCACCACTCCTATTCAACATAGTGTTGGAAGTTCTGGCTAGGGCAATCAGACAATAGAAAGAAATCAAGAGTATTCAGTTAGGAAAAGAAGAAGTCAAATTGTCCCTGTTTGCAGGTGATAGATTGTATATTTAGAAAACCCATCGTCTCAGCCCAAAATCTCCTTAAGCTGATAAGCAACTTCAGCAAAGTCTCAGGATACAAAATCAATGTGCAAAAATCACAAGCATTCTTATACACCAGTAAGACAAACAGAGAGCCAAATCATAAATGAACTCCCATTCACAATTGCTTCAAATAGAATAAAATACCTAGGAATCCAACTTACAAGGGATGAGAAGGACCTCTTCAAGGAGAACTACAAACCACTGCTCAGTGAAATAAAAGAGGACACAAACAAATGGAAGAACATACCATGCTCATGGATAGGAATAATCAATATCATGAAAATGGCCAAACTGCCCAAGGTCATTTATAGATTCAATGCCATCCCCATCAAGCTACCAATGAGTTTCTTCACAGAATTGTAAAAAACTGCTTTAAAGTTCATATGAAGCCAAAAAATAGCCCACATTGCCAAGACAATCCTAAGCCAAAAGAACAAAGCTGGAGGCATCACGCTACCTGACTTCAAACTATACTACAAGGCTACAGTAACCAAAACAGCATGGTACTGGTACCAAAACAGAGAGATAGACCAATGGAACAGAACAGACTCCTCAGAAATAATACCATACATCTACGGCCATCTGATCTTTGACAAACCCAACAAAAACAAGAAGTGGGGAAAAGATTCACTATTTAATAAATGGTGCTGGGAAAATTGGCTAGCCATAAGTAGAAAGCTGAAACTGGATCGTTTCCTTACTCCTTATACAAAAATTAATTCAAGATGAATTAGAGACTGAAATGTTAGACCTAAAACCATAAAAACCCTAGAAGAAAACCTAGGTAATACCATTCAGGACATAGGCATGGGCAAGGACTTCATGTCTAAAACACCAAAAGCAATGGCAGCAAAAGCCAAAATAGACAAATGGGATCTAATTAAAGTAAAGAGCTTCTGCACAGCAAAAGGAACTACCATCAGAGTGAACAGTCAACCTACAGAATGGGAGAAAATTTTTGCAATCTACTCATCTGACAAAGGGCTAATATCCAGAACCTACAAAGAACTCAATCAAGTTTACAAGAAAAAAACAACCCCATCAAAAAGTGGGCAAAGGATATGAACAGACACTTCTCAAAAGAAGACATTTATACAGCCTACAGACACATGAAAAAATGCTCATCACTCGCCATCAGAGAAATGCAAATCAAAATCACAATGAGATACCATCTCACACCGGTTAGAATGGTGATCATTCAAAAGTCAGGAAACAACAGGTGCTGGAGAGGATGTGAAGAAAAAGGAACACTTTTACACTGTTGGTGGGAGTGTAAATTAGTTCAACCATTTTGCAAGACAGTGTGGCAATTCCTCAAGGATCTAGAACTAGAAATACCATTTGACCCAGCCATCCCATTACTGGGTATATACCCAAAGGATTATAAATCATGCTGCTATAAAGACACATGCACACATATGTTTATTGTGACACTATTCACAATAGCAAAGACTTGGAATCAACCCAAATGTCCATCAGTGACAGACTGGATTAAGAAAATGTGGCACATATACACCATGGAATACTATGCAGCCATAAAAATGGATGAGTTCATGTCCTTTGTAGGGACACGGATGCAGCTGGAAACCATCATTTTCAGCAAACTATCACAAGAACAGAAAACCAAACACCACGTGTTCTCACTCATAGGTGGGAATTGAACAATGAGATCACTTGGACACAGGAAGGGGAACATCACACACCAGGGCCTATTGTGGGGAGGGGGTAGGGGGAGGCATAACATTAGGAGATATATCTGATGTAAATGATGAGTTAATGGGTGCAGCCCACCAACATGGCACATGTATACATATGTAACAAACCTGCATATTGTGCACATGTACCCTAGAACTTAAAGTATAATAAAAAAAGAAAGAAAATTCTTCTTATGGTTTATTAAAGACAGACAAAAATTCAAGAATTATGTATTTGTAAAAACTCTTCAGTAAAATTTATAGTTAGAAAAGATAATTCCTTCTAAATGTGTTTATTTTTAATATAGTAATCAAATTACTGTAAAATATTTTATTAATTAAGTTTATAAAATAGTAACTGTTGGCATAAGAGAATGATCATTTTGTCAACGAAAAGAGTCAAACTCTGTAAAATATTTGAAGAGATTTATTCTGAGCCAAATATGAGTGACCATGGCCTGTGACACAGCCGTCAGGAGACTCTGAGAACATGCGCCCAAGGTGGTCAGGGCACAGCCTAGTTTTATATATTTTAGGGAGACGTGAGACATCAATCAGTATGTGTAAGATGAAGTACATTGGTTTGGTTTGGAAAGGTGGGACAAACCAGAAGCAAGGTGGGGGCAGGGGCTTCCAGTTTATAGGTAGATTCAAAGGTGTTCTGATTGGCAATTGGTTGAAAGAGTTATTATCTAAAGACCTGGAATCAATAGAAATGAATCTCTGGGTTATGATGATCAGGGGTTGTGGAGACCAAAGTTTTATCATGCAGATGAAGCTTACAGGTAGCAGGGTTCAGACAGAGCAGATTATAAATGTTTTTTAACAGACTTAAGGTCTGTGTTGATGTTAACGCTGGTTGGCTTTTCCTGAATTCCAAAAGGTAGGAGGGTGTAATGAGGCACGTGTGACCCTTTCTTCCCTTCAAGGCCTGAACCAACTTTGGAATGCTCGTGGCCAAGAGGGGTCCATTCAGATGATTGGGAGCCTTCGATTTTTTTTTGTTTGTTTTATGGTTTTGAAGATGAAGTTGTTAAAGACAACATGGGAGAAAATGTCTATGAGAGTTGTTTCTTTATGATTCAGAGAAGGAAGAAAAGTGAAATCTCTTTTTCTCTTTTTGAATTCTAATCCCCCAAGGATCTGAAATTTTATTTAAAAAAAACCTCTCCTTGCAAAGATAGTTGAAGATGTATCTATTATTTTAAAATGTTTCTTTCATTGGTATTAAAATTTTAAGCAAGTAGAGATACAAAATGTTAAGTAGGATATACACAATGAAATATGTCATCACTTGTTGACAGGAATAATTCTAAACCAAGCATAAGAAATTATTTATTCTTATGACTTTTTGCTTATCATGCTGTAGCTTTTTATCATCAAATTGCAAAGGTGAAGTGAGGGGAAAAAATGGGTTTATTATTATTATCTTTTAGGATGTGAAGCTCAGCAAGAATATTTATGCTTATTTTTCCCCCTGAAAAACCCCTCTTGCTTATGAGGATGCATTTTGAGGCTCAGTAGATAATTACTTGCTTTTACTTTAGCTATGTAGACATTACCTAATCAAAATAAACCAAAATTGAATTCCTACTCAAGTGTGTCAGAATATTTGGGTCTTCTTTTCTTTTCTTTTCTTTTCTTTTCTTTTCTTTTCTTTTCTTTT
>NC_045437.1:45529124-45542706 GCF_002776525.5 Piliocolobus tephrosceles
TTTCTTTTCTTTTCTTTTCTTTTCTTTTCTTTTCTTTTCTTTTCTTTATAAGGCAAAGTCTTGCTTTATTGCCCAGGCTGGAATGCAGTGGCACAGTCTCGGTTCACTGCAACCTCTGCCTCCCAGGTTCAAGCAATTCTTATGCCTCAGCCTCCTAAGTAGCTGGGATTACAGGCGCGTGCCACCATGCTGGCTAATTTTTGTATTTTTAGTAGAGACGGGATTTCACCTTGTTGGCCAGGCTGGTCTCAAACTCCTGACCTCGCACCTGGCCAGAATACTTGGATCTTGATGATGAAAGTAGAATGGACTGGGTGCGGTGGCTCACACCTGTAATCCCAGCACTTTGGGAGGCCAAGGCAAGTGGATCACTTGAGGTCAGGTGGGGGGAGGGAGGGACGGAGAGAGGGAGGAAGGAAGGAAAGAAAGAAAAATGTAAAAGGAACAACATAGGAGAACTATCTTTTTTCCAGATCCTCCTTTAACCAAACTTGGGTGTGAATTGCTGTTTGCCAGCTTGGCTCAGAGGTGACAGGGTGAGAGTGGATAGTGAATTTGCAGTTGCAGAGGCAATGCAGCAATCTTCCATAGTGTCTAGGATGATCTCCTGTCCTTTTGACTCCTATAAGGGGCATTTCTTTTCATGCCTAACTCCAGACAGCATGAGTTCATTTAAGCTTTAAGTACCTGTACTGGAAGAGATGATGACATCGAGAAAGTAGACAGTTTTTTCTTTATGTAGTTACAAATGCTGTACTTAGAATAATTCAGACAAAATAGGGTTCTTGGTTTTTAGCTAAAATAATTCCAAATAGTTACAATTTTTTTTGGAGCTATATAAAATATTTTTTAAGAAATGGAAGAATTTTATAACTTCATTTCCAAAATAATACTTTCATACCAATACATTTATGTAATATTAATAAAATATATGATGTGTCACTTGACTGAGGGAGTTTAACTCATATGATTATGAAATGCCAACTGAGAAGGTATGTTTTTAGTGCTTTCGTAAAACTGGAGTGAAAACACATTGTTCTTTTCTAGGGCCTGAGGCTGATGAAACTCCTGAAGTTTTGCCACACATAGAAAAGGTTGGTCTGTATAACAGAAATTAACTATGTAGATTGTGGATTTAGATTTTTTTAAAAATGTGTCAATTAAAGTATCAAGCTCATTTAGACCCTCACCTAGGCAGGAATATGACTAAACCATTTCGGTAGATAGAAATCTATTTTTGTCTAATCACCTCTTTCATATTTATTCTTCCTATTGCTCATAAAAGTGTTTTCTTGATCTGTGTTTCTTATCCAGTACTGTAAGTCTCTTACTTTTTATCTAGAGTAGAAATACATAACTTATTATCAAACTAGTTTCTGAGATAATGTAACAAAGTTCCTTCCTGCTTTGGATTTGCTTTGTACTTGATGCTATGGAGAATCAGAGGACTGTAGGATTGGCTGTGCTCACAATGAACTCACGCTTTCCTTAGGGATACTGGGCAATCAAGGACCTCCCCAAGCCAGCCCAGTATACCCATACCTTACTTTTTTTTTTTTTTTTGAGATAAAGTCTCACTTTGTTGCCCAGGCTGGAGTACAGTTGTGCGATCGATTATAACTCACTGCCACCTTGAACTCTTGGGCTCAAGAGATCCTCTCACCTCAGCCTCCCAAGTAGCGGGGACTACAGGCCCATACTGCCACACCCAGCTAATTTTTTTCTTTTAATTATTTTGTAGAGACTAGGTCTTGGCATCTCACCCAGAGTTGTCCCTGTAGCTTACTTTATCTCAGCCATACCTTACACATCCCTGCCTTCATGCTTTTGCTTGAATCAGGAACCAGAAGATGGGAAATAACATAAAATTTGGAAACCAGATAGGTCTAGGTTCCAAGGATAACTGTTTATATCTGTAAGATAGGGACAGTGATAGCTGTTTTACAGGTATTGTGAGGACCGAGCAATGATGGTTCATGGTGTCTGGCACCTAGTTGCTGCTCAGTAAATGTGTGTTCCTCCATTCTTTCACTCCTTCACAAATCTTTAATTTCTGGCATAAGTACCTGTTCTTCTGTGGATCTATTTCAGATAATTCTGGCAATCTTGACAAAGTAATTGCTCCCTCTCTAGCATTCATTATTTACTGACTATATCATTATTTCCAAATCACTTGTACTCTATGATATTAATAGATCTTCTGAGGAAAAGGATTTTTTGGACAAAAATGTTTGGAGAACACTGTGTCCTAAAGTTCCCCCAATGCACATGGTTTGGAAAGTCCTGTCGTCCTCTACTGCCTCCATTGTTTTCTTCCCCAGAAAACTCATTATTGCAACACACTAGGCTTTGTATGTTATCAAGCGAATGAGCCTGCTGCCTGATGTGCATAGAAGCCAATGCTGTGGCACTGGCTTTTGAGGGAAAAAAAAAAAAAAAAAAAGGCTTTATTGTGAGACAGGCCAGCAAGGTGACAGGAGAGGCAGTTCAAATTTGTGTCCTCTATTTGGGGTCTGAAACAGGTTTTAAGGGGGCAGAAGGTAAGGGAAAGGACTTAGGAATGTTGGTTTGACAGAGTCTGATTAGAAGGCTTCAAATTTGACCATTTACGGTAAGGTATATTTAGGTGGATTTTAGCACCAAATCTTCCTGTCCAGGAGACCTCTTGCTTCAGAAAGAGTACCAGTGGTCAGGTTCCAGTCATTTCTCAGTTTTCTTGGTTCAGGAGGAGGGGGAGTCATTTCTCAGTCTTCTTTGTTCAAGGTTCTGGCTGCGCTACATGACTTGCACTTTTGGCCCTGTTATACCTGCAAGATGACTTGACATTCTGTTACCAACAAAGTAGGGCCAGTTTGGGCTGGTTCTGTGGTTATAAATGGAACTGCTTGATATACACTAGTTTATGCCATTCATTTGATTTCATAAGTGTTCTATGACATTATTTGTATTCTATTTAATATCTTAGGTATTTATGTCTTGAATCTTTTTTTTTTTTTTATGTCTTGAATCTTAAGTTGGAAATAAATTGCTTTAGGACAGAGCCCAATGTATATACTTTATTATACCTGGTGCCTTGAATTTAGTAGACATAAGGACTTCAAATAGTGGGGAGGCCTTAAACTGAGACTTAGAGAGTGAGTAGGATCTGGTTCTTGAATTTCTTGCATATTCCTTTTATCTTTCTGAGAAAATTATAGTTAGCATTGCTAACAAATAAATATGTTTTCTTAAGTGTTGTATGCTATTAATATATACTGAGTACATAAAGGTGGCAGGTAGAAAAGGACAGGAGGAAGAATAAAGTGGTTTTGCTTTTCTTAGTCATACCAGATTAGAATATTAGAAAGCTTACAAATTACAGCACATCCTGTCAAAGGTATGGTGGATTTGATTTTTGGAAAAAACTAAAGTCATTGAAACCCATTCTGTTATTTAAGGCCAATAAAAAGTATTTAGTGTTCGAAAAATTTTCAGTGCCTTTAAAGCACATTATTTTCTTGAATGACTTATAAACTCATTCTGAAAGCAATTTCAAAAGAGGGATTCTAACAGTATTTTGAGTATTAGAAACTTTGTGAGGCTGGGCGCAGTGACTTAGGCCTGTAATCCCTGTACTTTGGGAGGCCGAAGCGGGCAGATCGCCTGAGGTCAGGAGATTGAGACCAGCTGGACCAACATGGTGAAACCCTATCTCTCTTAAAAGTACAAAAAATTAGCAGGGCATGGTGGCAGACCCCTGTAATCCCAACTACTCAAGAGGCTGAGGCAGGAGAATCAGTTGAACCCTGGAGGCGGAGGTTGCAGTGAGCCGAGATGGCCCCACTATACTCCAGCCTAGGTGACAGAGTGAGACTCCATCTCAAAAAAAAGAAAAAAAGAAACATTGTGAGAACAGGTATAACCTATTAAGGTGATGTCTTAGAGAAATAATAGTCATTTAGAAATGTTAAGTTTTTGTGGGGTTTTTGCTTAAAATAACCACAACTCAGAGCCATTCATTTACAGCTAGGGCTTGTAATATTTATACAGAACTGTACCCTCATTTCTTCACCTTTTCCCTCTGACCTTTTGTCCTTTGGCCTCTTTACTCCACATTTACTTATTCCTGCAAAGGTGGGGCAATAAAAAGAAGGTGAAATTTTGTTCCTAGTCAATAATTTTCATAAACCAAATAGGAAATTTTGGCAAGAAAGAATTTTATAACCATTAATTGCTATGAAGCTTTGAGATCATCTGTTAATTTAACTATCCATGGCATCTCTGCTTCTTCTGTTAGCACAGATAATTTAAACTTAAATGAATAATTTGCCATCTGTAATTATGGTCCAGCCAATTATGCTGTTGGTCTATTATTAAACGTTTAACCATGTATTCAGTAATTAGTGATTTGGTATAGGAAAGCAATAAAGAGTATTCTCTTTATTTATGGAAGGGAAGGAAAGTTGATGATAAATTTTGAGGGTAGCTTACAAACAAGATAAACTATAAAACTATAAAGTGTTCATTTTAAATACTTTATTGTATATGCTGTAATGATGTGATTTCTATTTGTAATACACAGGAACTAAGTGAAGGCAGAGATTCTCCTGAAGTTAGCCTTCTCTCAGGCACTGCTATTACAGTATCTGATATGGTTGCTGTAAAGGAGACATCATTAATAGAGCCAGAGAAGATCTTAGCAGCACCAAATACATTTTTTGAGCCTAGAAAGGAAGTCATATTGACCATGACTCCTGAAGAAACTAAGGATGAAGAAAGCTCTCTTGAAACCTTTGTGTCTGCCTTAGAAAGGTTACTTACATCACCGGAAAGCACCCAGGAGGAAAGACTGTCTGAATTAGTAAGTGATTTTGATCGTAAAGAATTGATGGACCCATTGAGTGACTCTCTTAGTTCCATATCAATACCTTTGAATGCCTGGTCGGCATGTCATAGAGATTCACTAGAAAATGCAAAGGATGATGCATTGCCAGCTGAGTTATTGGAAGCCCTGAACACATTGTCGGAAGCCAAGATGGAAACCATCTGTCACAGAAAAGAGGGAGGCAGCAGTCTCATTGCTAGAAATGAATGTTTAGAAGTGAAGTTCAATACGTCTCAGACCAATGAAGATTGTACACAAATCGCAGAGGTGAATTTTGAATTTCTTTGTTCTACTCCACCATTTGAACATGGATCTAAGTTACTGAGCTATGAAACAGGCGTCTTTCAGTGGAGCAAGTAGCTGAAAATATGAGTCTATGATTTTGCCTTTTAAACATCAACAAGTTTTCATTGTGTTAAAATAAAATTTACCCAAATATCAACACCATAAGATACTTTGTGACTTGGAAGCATAGAGTGATCTTTTTAGAAGTTCCTAGGGTAGAGTTTTCTGGGAGTTAGGAAGTTAAAATAGACAGATTTCTTCCCAACAGGCCTAAGAAGATGGCTTACATGTAGGAAGGAAAGACTTCTTTACTAAAATTTTCTGTTAGCTCCGAAAATCACTGTGTCTACCTGGGTGCAGAGTACTGATGGGATACCCCACATTAATTTACATTTTGACACAGAATATATGCAGGGATGCCAGGGGAGGGGAAAAAAATATGCGTAGCTTAAGCAGAATTTTGCCTTCTATGTCTGAGAATACTGCCAGGTGGCATAGCTCTTGGGGTTTAGAATTCTTGTAGTATTATGCCTAGAAGCCCTGTAGTGGCCTATCACTCACAAAATGTCATATTGACAGTTTCTGTGTTTTTTAAAATAATCTTTATTGTTTTTTTCTTGATTATAATAATAATGCATCCTCATTATAAAACAAATTTTAAACCTGACAGAATTACATAATAATATAGTAACAAATATCCTCCACAATTTCACTCTTTAGAGATAATCATTGTTAACAGTTGGGTGTATCTCTCTCCAGTTATTTCCATCATATTCTGTATTAGTTCATTTTATACTAATGGGATTATATTATATGTAATGCCTTCCAACTTATTTTTTAAATTTAATAATATATTTTGTTTATCTTTCAGTGTCAGCAAACGTAGCACTGCTTAAATCTTTTGATTTGAGTAGTATTCCACTATGTAAATGTATTGTAATTTATTTAATCAATTCACTGATGATATCATTTGGATTGTTTTCTTTCTATCTTCCGATTACCAAAATGTTTCTGTGAACATCCTTGTGAAGATTTATATAACAAAATCTTGAGCTCAGGTTGCAGCATACGTACCTGGAATAATACTGCATGAAATTCTGGTTAACAAATCTCAAAACTGACATAGGATTTTTTAAAAGCCAGAAAAAGAGAAACTAATTATGGAGATAGGGCATGAAGATTAAATATGGAAAGAGGGAATATAAGTAAAGTGTAGGAAATTATGATTGATATTAATACAGTGAATATGAATTTAGCAAGTCTTCAAAATGAAAGAAAAAAGAAACCCTCTTAAGGAGAAAGGAGGCTTATTTAGAACAGATCAAATAATATACTCGTTTACTCAGCTGTAATAAAAATATGGAGCTTGTTACCTTTAGAAGCTTTGCAAGATGGATATGTAAGTAGGCTGAAGAAAGGTTTAGATGATACATATAAAGAATACATATGCTCATGGAAGTTAAATCTATAATGAATTATTAAGGGAAAGTTAGAGAAAAATTCCTGATATACTGTTAACCTTTTAAAATCAATGTAATGGAGGTTATGTACTATCTTGTTCCACAAAATATCACTTACTGCTGCTGTCAGATAACAAAACCCTAGGCTGAATAGTCCATTGATCTAGCCTAGTGTGACATTTCCAATGTTTTTGTAGATCTCTCATCATTCTACATTCCCAATTTCTTGCAAAATTAAAGCTCCCAGAGTGACCACACATTTGCCCTTGAATTTTCAAAATAAATATTGATCAAAATCATTTTTCACTTATGCTCTTAAGCTTTTAAATCTGCATTGTCCTTTATTACATTAATTATTATAAAATCTTTCATTATGTCCACATATGTCCATGAATTCTTGTACTTGCATTCTGTAATAGGCGTTTTAATTTAATCAAAGGTCAAGACAAAATTTAGCTTCTTACAGTTTTAAGTTTTTTTGCAGTGTTGTAATTGTTTGTGGATGTATTTACGTATTTGCAGACTCTGCAAGACCCAGATCCATCTGGGTTGCAAACTTTGGCTCATCAAAATATCACTTCTTGTGAACCACTAAGTAATAAGAGAAATTCACATTCAGTGACAAATAGCTCTGACCAGGAAACTGCGTGTGTGTTGAGAAGATCATCCAGACTAGAAAAACTGAAAGTAAGCAGAGATGCAAAGTACTCAGATCACATGTATAAGATGCCAGAAAAGATTTTACCAAAAATCCTTGGCTGTGAGGACCTAACAAATAATAACTCATCAGCTCAGAATTTCAGGTATGCAGTGAAATTATGTCTTTATCTCCAGGTATGCTGTAGACATTATAGATAATTATGTGCTTGGGGTCAGGTTCAGTATACAGTTAACACAGGGTAAAGAGCTTTATTTTTTATATTATTGCTTTTTTTATTTTGCAGCTTTTGGTCAGTGCCATACCACACAGCAAGGCTTTTTCCTTGCAAAGAGCCTGCATCTTTTTCTCTAGAGGGTGAATAGAGTGGATAGTGACATGCCAACTTGGGGAGTGAAGAGCAGGAGATTCAGAATACTCGCACTTGTAAATGACTAATCCTAAAGAAGAAAAACCCACAGGTAGTGCAAAGAGAGGGCTAGAAGCCATGATGACTGGCATGCCTGCTGCAGAATTACCTGCAGGAGCCATCTCCATTTTTAAAACTGCCACGCCACTTGAGAACAGCTCAGTAAAATACCCTGGAGTTTTAATATTATAGTCAAAATTTGGTATAATTCTCTGTGAATGTTTGTAAAAACCGTTATAGCCATTTAAAAAATACGTTGTTTTTCAAGAATGCAGGATCCGGCTTTAATGATTGATGGTAAAGAGAAGAATATGCATTCATCCAGGTTCAAGAATGGAAAACAAATCAAGAAAAATGAACAATTTCCAGGAAAAAAAGGTGATGCATAGTTTGAGTATTTTTCTATTTCTTTTACAGAAACAGAATTTTGGTAGAAAGGATTCAGAGATTATCTTTCTCAACTTTCTAATGTTATTGATAAGGAAACTGGATTTCAGATAGGTTAAGGGTTTTTCCCAGCATCATACAGCTCATTAGTAGCATAATTGAGAATTGATCCTGAACTTCTGACTCATAGGTTAGTACTTTTTTCTATAATTCTGATTTGGAAACAGTAGTTACAGACCTCTTTTTAAATTTACATGTGTAACCAACCTAGCATAAGCCTATGAAAAAGCATATCAGGAGGAATAAAGGAAAGACAAGGCACAACTGTTATTTTCTTAGATCTTATTTCTGTGTTCCTATACCATCCAAAAGATTGAACTAAAAAACTCTCAGAAGCAATAAGAGAACCTAGAAACACTGTTTAAAAAATAATAGATAGTGGAACAACTGGCAAAACTGAAATATGGGTTGTAGATGAAAAAATAATATTGTATCAGAGGTAAGTTTTCTGAATTTGATAATAATACTGCAGTGATATAAGTGTACATTTTTGTCCTTAGAAATACACATTAAAGTATTAGTGAGTAAAAGGGCATGATGTGTAAAAGTTACTTTTTATATATACATGTGTCTGGATGCATATGTATCTGTAAAAAAGAATGGTTTAAAGTCAATGGTAAAATGTCAACCAGGGGTGAGTCTTTTGTTCTATTTTTACAACTTTTCTGTAAGTCTGAAATTATTTCAAAAGAAAAAGTTTTAAAAATGTGATAAGCTGGAGTCAATAATTAATGCCTTTCACATATATGTATGCATGAACTTGTTAGAAAATGTAAAAGATTATCTCATTTATAATTGTTACAAAAAGAAAATACTTTTATAACTAATAAGAAATG
This sequence comes from Piliocolobus tephrosceles, assembly GCF_002776525.5. NCBI lineage: Eukaryota > Metazoa > Chordata > Mammalia > Primates > Cercopithecidae > Piliocolobus > Piliocolobus tephrosceles. The sequence continues at coordinate 45,538,084 of NC_045437.1, forward strand.
TGTCATATTTATAAGAAGAGTTTAAAAATTCTACTGAGGGATGTAAAAAATACTTGAATAAATGGAAAGAAGAACCTTGTTCTTGACTAGATTCAGCATTGTAAGAAGGTTCTCCCTAAATTATTCTAGAAATGCATGAGATCTCATCAAAAACAGATTTTTATTTATTTGCTAATTTTTTTGTTTTATTTTGTATTGCTTTTACAGGGATAGAGAGTAGCTATGAGGAAGTTTCAAAGGAATGCTAAATATCACCTAGAAAAGTAAATATGAAAGACTAGCCAAGAAAATTCTGAAAAATAAAAACAAAAAGAGTGGCAGGACCTTGTTCTCTGTAATATGTGAGCATATTAGAAAGCTACAAAATTAAAGTTATTTGACACTGTAGCAGGAATAGACAGATAACTCAGTAAAACAGAATAGAGAGTTTAGATGTAGAAGCCAGCTACAGTGAGACATGGGACAGATATGTAATATAGATGGCACCTCAAATTGTGGTGAAAAGAAAGACTAAGCAATAAGTAGTGGAAAACACAAACAAAATTGGGTTTCCATAACATTCTTCACACCAACTTTAATTTCAGACTGATCAAAGATTTAAATGAAAAATGAAAGTTGTAGAAGAAAATGTAAGTGAATTTTGCCGTAACCTTGGTGTGGAAAAAGTCTTTTTAAACCCTCTTGGTTTCTGAGGTTAAAATCACAAAATTAACTGCATACCTTTAAAATAATGGTAAAAATTCTTTTAAAGAATGATAAAATTAATTACATACATTTTAAAAAATTGTATAGAAATATACCCTAAAGAAGAATCAAATATTAAATAGCTAAGAAATATTAGCATCATTTGACAAGGGTTTAATGGCATTAGTATGCAAAAAGCTCTTATGAAACAGTAAGGATAAAGAACAGAGGGTGTATGTCATGGCCTTAACGGTGGTGATGGTTTCATGGGTATATACTTGTCCCCAAGTATATTGAATTGTATACATTAAATAAATATCCCTTTTTACATGTTAGATAATAATAATAACAATAATTGATTTAAAAATTTTAAACTGGGGGAAAAAAGTAAAAAGAACATGAATAGATAAGGAACATGAACAAGCAGTTTACAGAAAGAGAAATATACACACACACAAACACAAATACACATAAGCACCTTAGTCCATTCCTATTGGTCTAGGAATTCAAGTTTGAGTTTTGGGAGGAAACCATTCATTCTATAACACCTTCATTGGTGAATTCTCCAAAATATATAAGGGGGAAATAATACCAGTTCTCCACACAATTCTTCCAAAAAATTAAAGATGAGGAAACTCTTCTCAACTCATTTTAATGAGGTCATCATTAAACTGATACCAAAATCAGAGACATTATAAGAACAGAAAATTAGACTAAATATCCTTCATGAATATAGATGCAAAAATTCTAAACAGGCCAGGTGCGGTGACTGATGCCTAGAGTTGCGGTACTTTGGGAGGCTGAAGCGGGTGGATCGCTTGAGCCCAGAAGTTTGAGATCAGCTTAGGCAACATGGCGAAACCCTGTCTCTACGAAAAATGCAAAAAATTAGCTGGGCATGGTGGTGCGTGCCTGTAGTCCCAGCTACTCAGGAGGCTGAGGTGGGAGAATTACCTGAGCCTGCAAAATTGAGGCTGCAATGAGCCATGATTGCACCACTGCACTCCATCCTGGGCAATACCCTGGAGAAGAATATGGAGGGCAAGACCCTGTCTCAGAAAAAAAAAATTCTAAACAAAACTTGAGCATATCAAATCCAACATTATATAACACATCATGAACAAGTGGTGTTTATCCTAGGAATGCAAGATTAGTTTTACACTTGAAGACCGATCTCTGTAATTCATTATATTAACAAGCTGAAAAAGAGAAACCATATGATCATCTCAATAAATGCACAGAAAGCATTTGACAACATCTAACACATCTGTTCCTAGTGGAAATTCTCAGCAAACTAGGAATAGAGGGGAAACTTCAACCTGACAATGGACGTCTACAGAAATCATACAGTTTTATACTTAATTGTGAAAGACTAAATGCTTTCCTCCTAAGATCAGAAAATTACATAATTATAATATAACAAGTACAACTGGCACAGACAGATTTGGAAATAAAGACTGCTCTGATTATGGTAAGCATACAATTTGTCTAGTGGGAAAAGAATGCTTTGTAGTCTGGTATACAAGAAGGTAGACTCAAAGTTCAGCAGTTTGGTTTGTTATGCAGTGGAACTGAATCAAGGGAGTCAAAAGGCAAGGCAGTTTTATGTAGTCTATTAAGAAAGCTGCTGCAGTACTCAGTTACCTTTGTAAGGTTTTAGGATGGGGCAGGTTAGCTAGATAAAAATTGGAAAAGCTATCATCAAGCTATTCTGAAATTCAGAAAATCCAAATGAGTATTGCCCTTCAAATTGACAGGATTTGGAACAAGTAAATGAGGAGCTTCAGTATTTTAGGAGGCACAGTGGAGAACTGATACTTGATATACATTATCTGGAAAAGCATTTTAATCATGCATTTCTGCTGACTTAGTAAATAAAAACAATTGCAAAGATCAGGCTATGATTCTCTTCTTAATTTCATTAATTTATTTTTAGCAAAGAAAGATAATTTTGCATTCCTTTTTCCAGTCTCATTGGGATTAGTTTTTGTATCTTATATGCCTCTGAGATTTTCTCCTCATGGTTTTGTAAGACATCTGGTAATATACCATTTTATTAAATTCGATAATATATTATTCTAGGTTTAAATAATCGTTTTCACCAGAACTTTTAAGAAGATTATCTGTTAGTCCTTTCATATATGCACCTTTCATGGTTTTTCAATCAACATACACTGTTTATCATGGTTTATAGTTTACTTCAAATATTTTAAAACTAGTGACATTTGTTGCTTTTTCCTTTTTGTATGTAGATAATATTATAGTTGGGTTAATGGATGAATATTCTCATAATATAATATACTTCACTTCTAGACTGTTGACTGAGTTAATCCTGTTACCTATGTTCGTAAAGTTTGTAGTTTGAAATCTGTTGTTTGTAATTCATATTCCTTCTGATATTCAAATAATGATTTTTTTTCCTTTTGTTCATTCCCTCATTTCAGAAAAAATGAAGGTGAACAAAATATCTCTTGGTACCATTAACCGGAGAAACATTTTTGGAGAGAACTTAGTATATAAGGCTGCTCTGAACGATGATGCTGATCTTGTTCATCATTGTATAAAAAAAGGTGGAAATGTTAATCAGCCAAGTTATGCTGGTAAGTTAGGATTACCACCCACAGTTATCTTAAGAGTGGTTTGTAGTTTCAGCTGAATCACTCTTAGGAAAGTATAGCAAAGTGAGCCTGAGGTAAGTTCCAAACAGAAGACTTTCAGGTCATTTTCCTATTTAAGTAGCTCATCACCATTATCTTTCAGGGAAGAGGGCAGGATGAGAAGACTGGGTGGCAGGAGAAGAGCATTATGTTTCTTCTTCAAAGATTATGCCAGGTGGGTTATGTGCAGTGGCATCCAGAAGGTATTTGGGGCTGGCTTTGCAAGGTCATTGTTACTATGAGACTCAGCCTTAAATGAAGGAGAAATGATGTCAAACACTGGAAGAAACTGATGGTGCACTGAGCTATAGGGGAAAATTCATGATGAAATGGTAGATATACAGCAGGAGCAGTGGCCAGGGAAATGGAAAGAATACGGTATGAAGTACAGAGCTTGGGACAGGGTGCTCAGAAAGAGCAGTATTTCTGCAAGCCTGGGTCACTGGGACAATCTTCCCTGTGGGTAGAATGTGACATGTTGTGCTAGAGAAGAGTGATTCCTTAAAGGTACTTACACTGAACAATACTTGGACAGCCTGGATGGTGCTTTTGGGTGTCCATACTTTTCCTGTGGTTTCTAAACTTGCTCAGTTTAGAAACAGTGCAAAGAGTCTTATGGTGCACAGAGATGGCACAGTAAAATCCATGGACAAGCAGCTGATTTCAAGTGCACCCCCAGTACTTTACTTTAGCAAGGCCTGGGTTTACACTATAATCAGGATTTTAACAGGATATTATTTTAAATGTCATATCCAGGTCATAGCCCTATAACCCTCAACGTTGGATCCTTATTTGCCAGCCACAGCACTTACTGTCTTGATTTCAAGAGATATGTGGTTCTTTCTGTTGGTATTCTTTGTCTGCCCGTTGAGTTCAAGAGTAGCCCTACATGCAGCCAGTTTTGACTTTATGGATTTCCCAAGCATCTCTTAACATGTTTCTTTTTATTAACTTTTTCTTTTTCTGTGCCATTGTTAACATTCTCAGTGACTGTTCCCTTCTTGTCTTCAGCCAGTTAATATATACCTTTTCCTCATTGTCCCAGGTACTTCTGTGACCTTCATGAATTCTTTATCCCTATCATATTTCCCTGCATTTTGAACTTACTTGTTCTCTACTTTTCCTTCTTACTTTGCGTCTTAGCTCTATCTTTATTTCTGGCTACCACATCCCACAGAATTACAGGGGACAGTGTTTCCATTTTCAACAGAATCACCTGCAAAGTTTGTTTAAAGTGCAACCATCATTTCACCTCCCAAAACACACACACACACACACACAC
>NC_045437.1:45542806-45549979 GCF_002776525.5 Piliocolobus tephrosceles
CCCCTCTCTCTCTCTCTGTCTCTCTCGCTCACACACACACACACACACACACACTCACTGTCTCAGTAAAGGTCAAGGACTGGCAAGAGCTGTATGACCTCTAACATGTTAGTTCGATGTAGTGAGCTTTTACGTACTGTTTACATACCTTCTATGTATCAGATGCTGTGATTAAAAACAAAAAGATTAATAATCTCTAGTAGAAAGATTTATGTATACTTATTTTGTGGTACAATTAAAAAAGAGGCCCACTGCCCTGTGAGAAATGAACAAAATGTAATAATGGACCAATGGTCTTTTATACGTAACATTTTGAATTTTATAAGTCCTCACTTACATTTTATGAAATTTTGTCTCTGATTAAAAACAAATTGCAGGGAGCTCAGAAAGAATACTAATTCTTTTTCCAAAGGCAAAGGTGACAGTCATGAAGTAGGCTAAAAAAAACTCTGAGTACTCAAAATAGATCACATTTTAAGTTTTTGCCAAAAACCTCTGAGATCAATGCCTTGAGCTTTGTTTTATGCAGAACTCTTTCTGATTCCTATACCTGTAACACATTAGAACTGAAAAAGAAAGGTTGGCCCAGACCAGGGTATTAATAATAGCCTGAAGTTTAAGTCAATAACAAAGCAAGAAATAGATAACATAAAATACGAGAGACAAAACTAGGACTATGTAATGTAGAAAGGAGTGTGCGTTATTCTTCTGTGAGTGTTAACAATGGCTACATTACAGCATATAACAAATTTTATTGTAATTGTAAATCTTTTTTTAAAATGTATTATATTATGTTCTCTTTAAAGGAAATTTATAACTATATTCATGTTTTAAAGAGATTTCCTCCATGATAGTTAATTTCTTTTTTTAAATAAGTTTTTTTGGGGATCTCCCAACCTGCAGATTTGGGAGGTAGTAAAAGATCTGTTGTAGAATGTGTTCCATCTTTATTTTGGAGGGGTGATTTTACAATGCAGAAGGCATAATCCTTAGGGGAAGGAAAATTCTCTGTTACGCTTGATTTTTTTCTGTAATCTATAGCAATTTTTGTGATCTTCAGTGGCTTTCTCTGCAGAATAAAGCTCCTTCTGGCTTTATTGACACTGGGAATTTCTTTCAACCCTGAAACTGATGATTCTTCCTTACTGAGTCATCCTTGTTTAAGTCTCACTTCAGGTAGCATTCATTGTTTTTTCTGGACTTGGACACTATTTACTTTTTACTTTTAATGGTTACATAATTATTATATAACAAATAACTATGTATTATATATGGTATATATTATAAATATACATAATTATACATATTTATGGGGAACAATGTGATTTTTAAATACATGTATACATTGTGTAATGATCAAATCAGAGTAATTAGCATATCCAACACCTTAAACATGTATCATTTCTTTATGGTAGGAACATTGAAAAATCTCCTTTTCTAACTATTTCGAGATATGCAATACCTCTTTGCTGACTCTAGTCACCCAACTGTGCAATAGGATACCATCACTTATTCTTCATTTCTTTGTGTGTGTGTGTGTGTGTGTGTAACAGAATCTCACTTTGTTGCCAGGCTGGAGTGCAGCGGCGTGATCTTGGCTCACTGCAACCTCCGCATCCCGGATTCAAGCGATTCTTCTTCCTCAGCCGCCTGAGTAGCTGGGATTTCAGGTGCCTGCCACCATGCTCAGCTAATTTTTGTATTTTTAGTAGAAACGGGGTTTCACCATGTTGGCCAGGATGGTCTTGATCTCCTGACCTTGTGATCCACCCGCCTCAGCCTCCCAAAGTCCTGGGATTACATGCGTGAGCTACTGCGCCTGCCTCTTCCTCATTTCTAATTGCAACTTTGTACCCATTGACCGTCTCTTCCTAATTTTTCCCCTCCCACTACTCTCCTCACTCTGTAGTAACCACTATTCTATTCACTGTTTGTTAGGATCAACTTTTTTTAAAAAAAAATTTATTTATTTTTTATTATACTTTAAGTTCTAGGATACATGTGTACAACGTGCAGGTTTGTTACATATCTATACATGTGCCATGGGACTGTAAACTAGTTCAACCATTGTGGAAGACAGGGTGGTGATTCCTCAAGGATCTAGAACTAGGATCAGCTTTTTAATTCTGCATATGACTAAGAACACGCAGTATGTGTCTTCCTGTGTCTAGGTTATTTCACTTAACATGATGTCCCCCGGGTTCTTCCATGTTGTTGCAAATGAAAGAATTTTATTCTTTTTTGTGGCTGAATAGTATTCCATTGTATACATATACCACATCTGCTTTATCCATTCTTCTGTTGATGGACACTTAGGTTGAGTCCATATCTTGGCTATTGTGAATAGTGCTACAGCGAGCATGGGAATTTAGGTATCTCTTTGACATATTGATTTCATTTCCTTTGGATATATACCAAGTAAGAGGATTGCTGGTTATGGTAGTTCTATTTTTAATTTTTTGAGGAATCTCCATATTGTTTATCATAATGGCTGTACTAATTTACATTCCCACCAAAAGTGTAAAGGTTCTCTTTTCTCCACATCCTCATCAACACTTATCTTTTGTCTTTTTAATAATTGCTATTCTGACTGGAATGAGGGGGTATCTCATTGTGGTTTTGATTTGCTTTTCCCTGGTAGTCAATTATGTTGAGCACTTTTTTCATATACCTGTTGATCTTTTGCTCATTTTAAAATGTAATTATTATTATTTTTTTTTGGCTATTGAGTTGTTTGAGTTTCTTATATATTCTGTATACTAACACCTTGTCAGATGCATGGTTTGCAAATATTTTCTCCCATTCTGTAGATTTCCTCTTTACTCTGTTGATTGTTTTCTTTGCTGTGCAGAAAGTTTTTAGTTTGATGTAATCTCATTTTTCTATTTTTTTTTTTTTATTTTGTTGCCTGTGCTTTTAAGGTCTTATCCAAAAAATTATTGCCCAGTGTCATGAAGCATTTTTCCTGTGTTTTCTTATAACAGTTTCATAGTTTCAGTATTTACATTTAAGTTTTTAGGCCACTTTGAGTTGAATTTTGTGTATGTTGAAAATAAGGATCTAGTTTTATTCTTCTGCATGTGGATATCCAATTTTTCCAGCACTATTTATTGAAGAGACTATCTTTTCCCAGTTGTGTATTTTTGGCACCTTTGTTGAAAAGCAGTTGGCTGTAGATGTGTGGATTTATGTCTGGGCTTTGTATTCTGTTATATTGGTCTGTGTGTCTATTTTTATGTCAATATGATGCTCTTTTCATTAATAGAGCTTTGTAGTGTATTTTGAAGTAAGGTAATGTGATGCCTCTAGCTTTGTTTTTTAAAAATTTTTTGCTTAAGGTTGCTTTGGCTGTTTGGGGGTCTTTTGTGTTTAGGTATTTTTTATTCCTGTGACGAATGTCATTGATATTTTGACAGAAATTGCGTTGAATCTATAGATCATATTGAATCTGTAGATTATTGTGACAGAATTAATTATTCCAATCCATGAACATGGGATACACTTACCTTTATATGTGTCCTCTTCAATCTGTTTCATCAATGTTTTATAGTTTTCAGTGTAGAGATCTTTCACCTCCTTGGTTAAATTTATTCCTAGGTATTTTATTTTTTGGTAGCTATTGTAAATAGGATTGTTTTCTTGCATTATTTTTTTGGATAGTCCACTGTTTATCATACAGAAACACTGCTTTCTGTGTGTTGATTTTGTATCCTGCACGTTTATTGACTTTATTAGTTCTTGCAATTTTTTAGTGAAGTTTTTAGGACTTTCTATATATAAGACCGTATCATCTACAAGCAGGGACAATTTGACTTCTTTCTTTCCCATTTGGACACCTTTATTTTTTTATTTTTTTCTTTTCCCTAATTTCTCTCACTAGGATTTCCAGTACAATACTAACTAGAAGTGGTGACTGGCCATTCTTGTCTTTTTCCAGATCTTAAAGGAAAAACTTTTTTTTTTTTTTTTTTTTTTTTGAGACGGAGTCTTGCTCTGTGCCCCGGCTGGAGTGCAGTGGCCAGATCTCAGCTCACTGCAAGCTCCGCCTCCCGGGTTTACACCATTCTCCTGCCTCAGCCTCCAGAGTAGCTGGGACTACAGGCGCCGCCACCTCGCCCGGCTAGTTTTTTGTATTTTTAGTAGAGACGGGGTTTCACCGTGTTAGCCAGGATGGTCTCGATCTCCTGACCTCGTGATCCGCCCGTCTCGGCTTCCCAAAATGCTGGGATTACAGGCTTGAGCCACCGCGCCCGGCCAAAGGAAAAACTTTCAACGTTTCCCTGTTTCGCATGAAGTTAGCTATGGGTAAAAATAAAGCCCATATATGGGATTTATTGTGTTGATATACGTACCTTCTGTACCTAATTTGTTGAGAATTTTTATCATGAAGGGATGTTGAATTCTGTCAAATGCTTTTTCTGCATCTTTTGAAATGATCATATGGCTTTTGTCTTTCTTTCTGTTAATGTGATATATCACATTTATTGGTTTGTGCATATTAAATCACTCTTGTATCCCTGGGATGAATCCCAATTGCTCATAGTGAATAATCTTTTTAATGTACTGTTGAATTCAGTTTGCTGGTATTTTGTTGAAGATTTTGCCCCTGTGTTCATCAGGGATATTGTGGATTCATTTTTAAGCGCCTCCTCCCCCTGCTCCATCATTGACTTTGGATCCCTCATGCTTGTATCTTGTTTTCTTTGGGAATTTTCTTCAGTAACTTTAAAATAGGATACCCCCTTTTCCTTGGAAGCCATATGTTTACTTTTATATTTACCTTATCTTTCAGTCATTCTGGGCTCAAGGAGAAAAGTAATATTTGCTTGTGGTTATTTTCTCATTTCTATAGTAAACATTTTAGTCCTTTTTTTTTTTTTTTTTTTTTTTTTGAGATAGAATCTCACTCTTGCTACCCAGGCTGGAGTGCAGTCGTGCTATCTCGACTCACTGCAACCTTCCCCTCCCAGGTTCAAGAGATTCTCCTGCCTCAGCCTCCCGAGTAGCTGGGATTACAGGCGCTTGCCACCACGCCCGGCCAATTTTTTTATTTTTAGTAGTGATGGGGTTTCACCATGTTAGCCAGGCTGGTCTTGAATTCCTGACTTCAGGTGATCTGTCTTTCTCAGCCTCTCAACGGGCTGGGATTACAGGCGTGAGCCACCTCACCTGGCCCATTTTCGTCTTCTTTAGGAAACTAATTTTTATTGTAGTTTGAGCAAAATGTAGACAAGGAAAGGAAGTTTTATAGGAGGAAAATCATCATCTGCATTCCAAAGTTAATGACTTTTGAGTTTCTGCTACTTAATTTTTCATCCCATCTAACTGGGACCTGTGATAGATAATCAGGTTGACCAATGTACATATTGGTAAGCAAATTTTCACAAGTTCACAGGTTCCAGAACCTAAACAGCAATGAATTCATGCCTTCTATAAGAAACAGTATTTGGAGGAAATAGTTTTTGTATATACATTTTAAAAATAGGTAGTTTTAAAATATTCAAAAGGTTCACGTGACCTGTTTATCCATATAACTAATATCTAGATTCTACATATTTATTTTATCAGATACCTATCCATCTTGAAATCTCTCTGTCCATCCATCAATCCATCTTTATTTTGATGCATTTCAAAGAAATTATAGACATCAGTGTGTTTTACCACTAAACACCTCAGCATGATTATTATTAGAGTTCAGTGGTGTGTGTGTGTGTGTTTTCTCAGGTAACATTTTCATATAGTGAACTACAAATCTTAATTGTGCCATTTGGTTAATTTTGACAGATACACTATCCCAGAAAGTTTCCTCATGCCTCTCTTCAGTCATTCCTCACTCTCAAGATGCCACTACTGTTCTAGTATTTTTCACTCCGTATTAGTTTTTCTTCTTTCAATATTTCAGCATATTTCACCGCTAAACAAGATTTTATCTATAGGCTTTTGTAGATGCTCTTTATCAGATTGAGGAGTTTGAGGAGTCTATTCTTTTTTTATATATATACTTTAAGTTCTAGGGTACATGTGCACAATGTGTAGGTTTTTATATAGGTATACATGTGTCATGTTGCTTTGCTGCACCCATCAACTAATCATTTACATTAGGTATTTTTCCTAATGCTATCCTTCCTCTAGCCTTCCAGCCCTCCATCCCCCGACAGGCACTGGTGTGTGATGTTCCCCACTCTGTGTCCGAGTGTTCTCATTGTTCAATTTCCACCTATGAGTGAGAACATGGCGGTGTTTGGTTTTCTGTCCTTGTGATAGTTTGCTGAAAATGATGGTTTCCAGCTTCATCCATGTCCCTGCAAAGGACATGAACTCATCCTTTTTTTATGACTGCATAGTATTCCATGGTGTGTATGTGCCACATTTTCTTTTTTTTTTTTTTTTTTTACCCCTATTCTATTTTTTTTTTTTTAATTATACTTTAAGTTCTAGGGTACATGTGCATAACGTGCAGGTTTGTTACATATGTATACATGTGCCATGTTGGTGTGCTGCACCCATCAACTCGTCAGCTCCCATCAATTCATCATTTATATCAGGTATAACTCCCCAGTGCAATCCCTCCCCCCTCCCCCCTCCCCATGATAGGCCCCATTGTGTGATGTTCCCCTTCTGGAGTCCAAGTGAGCTCACTGATCAGTTCCCACCTATGAGTGAGAACATGCGGTGTTTGGTTTTCTCTTCTTGTGATAGTTTGCTAAGAATGATGGTTTCCAGCTGCATCCATGTCCCTACAAAGGACGCAAACTCATCCTTTTTTATGGCTGCATAGTATTCCATGGTGTATATGTGCCACATTTTCTTAATCCAGTCTGTCACTGATGGACATTTGGGTTGATTCCAAGTCTTTGCTATTGTGAATACTGCTGCAATAGACATACGTGTGCATGTGTCTTTGTAGTAGCATAATTTATAATCCTTTGGGTATATACCCAGTAGTGGGATGGCTGGGTCATATGGTACATCTAGTTCTAGATCCTTGAGGAATTGCCATACTGTTTTCCATAATGGTTGAACTAGTTTACAATCCCACCAACAGTGTAAAAGTGTTCCTATTTCTCCACATCCTCTCCAACACCTGTTGTTTCCTGATTTTTGAATGATTGCCATTCTAACTGGTGTGAGATGGTATCTCATTGTGGTTTTGATTTGCATTTCTCTGATGGC
>NC_045437.1:45549989-45600688 GCF_002776525.5 Piliocolobus tephrosceles
TTTTTTTTTTTTTTTTTTTGGTATCCCTATCACGGAACCTATTCTTAATGTGCAGAGTTTTCTTTTTAAATCAAGTAGATGCTAGCTTTTCTCATGTACTTTTGCTACATCTGTTGATATGGCCATATAAACTTTCTCCCTTATTTCACTACCGTGGTGAATTAGGTTGATTGATTTTCAAATGTTAAACCAACCTTACATTCTTAGAATAAATGGTATCTGGTCATGATGTATCATTCTTTTTATATATGGCTGGATTTGATTTGGTATAGTAAGGGTTTTTGCATCTACATTCATGAATAACATTGGCCTATAATTTTTTGGGGGTGGATAATTCTTTTGTCTGTGATTTTTTTGGGGGAGAGATAATGCTTTTGTCTGGATCCTTTTTATCAAGATTTGCTAATATTTTGTTAAGGATTTAAAAAAATCTATATAAGTATATAATGAGTAGTTTATAATATTTTTACAATGCCTTTGGTTTTGGTATCAGGGTTATGCCGGCCTCATTAATTAAGAAGTCTTCTCACCTCTTCTGTTTTCTGAATGAGTTTGTTTAACATTGAGGGTTTTTTTTTTATTCTTTCTTAAATGTTTGACAGAATTAGGAGTGAAACCATCTGGGCCTATTGTTTTATTTGTGGGAGAGTTTTGATAATCAATTCGTTAATAGGTATAGGCTATTCAGATTTTCTGTTCCATGTTATGTCTGTTTTGGTAGGTTGTGGCTTTTTTTTTAGTTGTATTAATCAATTTTATTGATTGTTTTCAAGGATTGATTTATGGCTTTTTTAGTTTTCTTTGTTATTTGTTTTATAGTTTATTGATTTCTGCTCTTTTTCTGCCTTCTACTTATTTTGGCTTTCTTTGTTCTTTTAGCTTTAATAAGGTGGAAAATAAAGTCACTGATTTTGTGCCTTTTTCCCTAATATAAGCATTTGAAGCTTTAATTTACCTCTAAGAACTACTTTAGTAGTTGCATCTCACAGATTTTGGTACGTTTTATTTTCATTGTAATTCAGCTTGAAATATTTTTAATTTCTCATATGCTTTCTTCTTTGATCCGGTGATTATATTAGAAGTTGTTTAATTTTTAAATGTCTGTGGATTCTCCAGATACTCTTCTGTTATTGATTTCTAATTTGACTAAAAAGAACATGAAGGATACATTTTATATGATTTTGACCTTTTTCCATTTATTGAGAATTGATTATTGCATAATGTGTTATCTCCTTTGTTGAATATCCCAGGTGTACTTGAATGTTTATTCTTTAGTTGGATGTAATGTTTTACAAATTTCAGCTAGGTAAAGGTATTGATGATGTTGTTCACCTCTTCTATGTCTTTATTGATTTTATGTCTTGTTGATCTATTTTTTTTAAGAGAGATATTAAAATCCTCATAATTGGGATTGTGGAATTGTCTCTTTCTTTCTTTGATTCTGGCAGTTTTTGCTCCTTACATTTTGAAGCTCTGTTATTAGATACATAAACAGTTATGATTGTCATGTCTTGTGATAAATTAACTCGTTCATTATCATGAAATGTCTGTCATTATTTCTTGGTAATATACTTTATCTTGAACTCTACTATATATAATATTAATATAGACATCTAGCCTTCTTATGTTTACTGCTTATTTACTGTATCTTTTTCTATCGTTTTACTTTATCTTTTTCTATCCTTTTATTTTCAACCTATCTGTGTCTTTATATTTAAAGCATATTTCTTAAGATGGGAGCAGTACAAACTGGAGACTACTTATGGGAGGAGGAAGGGAGTGGGGCAAGGGTTGAAAAACTGCCTATTGGGTGCTTTGCACACTACCTGGGTGATGGGATCATTTATATACCAAACCTCAGTGACACACAATTTACCCATTAAGAAAATCTGCACACGTACAACCTTAACCTAAAAGAAAAGTCGGAACAAAAATAAACTATGTTTCTTGTAAACAGCAGACAGTTTTGCTTTTTTATTCATTCTGACAGTCTTACCTTTTAATTGAAAATTAGCGTGATTAGTCAATTTACATTTAACATAAATGGTTGGATTTAGGTCTGCCATTTTACTAATTGTTTTCTGTGTGCTTAATCTGTTTTTTGTTTCTTTCTTTGCCTTTGCAGTGTTTTCTCAAGGTTACTCTAGGGATTAAGTATACACCTCTAATGTTTCACAGTCATCTTAGAGTTAATATTATAATACTTCATATAAAATATGAGGACGCTGAATACATATAGTCCATTTATTCCCCATGTCCATTATGCTATAGCTATCATATGTATCATATCTACAGACATTATAAATGTTATAACTTTTGCTTTAAACAAGCCATATTCATTTTAAGGAAATTTATAGGAAAAAAACCTTATTAACTATATATTTACAATTTTGGGGTTTCTTCATTCCTTCCTCAAAACTTAGTAATTAATACTATAGGAGAAACTCCTCCCCTAACATTGTATGGCAGTGGTTCTCAACTGGAGTGCTTTTGCTCCCACCCCCTCAGGGGACTTTTGGCACTTTCTGGAAACATGTTTAACTGTTACAACTAGGATAGGAGTTTCTACTATCATCTGGTGGGTTGAGGCCAGGGATGCTGGTAAACATTCTGTGAAACTCATAACAACTAAGAAACATAAGCTGAGATTGGGAATCCCTGTTTTATGATGAATGTTCTGAGAAGAGCTTTTGATATGCAACTTTCAAGTCTTCTTACATCTGTCATGTGATTTACTGGAATTTAATAAATATATAGGCTGGGCGTGGTGGCTCACGCTTGTAATCCCAGCACTTTGGGAGGCTGAGGCGGGCGGATCACGAGGTCAGGAGATCGAGACCATCCTGGCTAACACAGTGAAACCCCATCTCTACTAAAAATACAAAAAATTAGCCAGGCGTGGTGGCGGGCACCTATATTCCCAGCTACTCAGGAGGCTGAGGCAGTAAAATGGAATGAACCCAGGAGGCGGAGCTTGCAGTGAGCTGAGATAGCACCACTGTACTCCAGCCTGGGTGACAGAGCAAGACTCCGTCTCAAAAAAAAAAACAAAAAAATTTATAACTTATATCATTGTCTTTGGCCAATAAAGAAAAAGAATATTTGCCTGTATGACTAGTTTTCTTGGAGCAGTTTGTGGTTGTTAAACTACTATAAAAGTTTTTTGTAAAGAAGGAGAAAAAAATGAATATATCATTTTGAATCGAGTGATATGTAGTCCAGCCAGCTGGATACTTTAATGGAAGTACCTTGAACTAGAAATAAAGCTTTTCTCCCCTCATCTCTGCAGAAAGGCAGCCTGCAACCAGTATTCTCTTTGAGTTGATAATGACTCCTGCACAGCCTATTTATTTGGAGAGGTCAGGATTACTTTCAAATATTTTGTTTCTTTTCACATTTTTGCACAACAGAGTTGAGGGGTAGGAGTTTGATTTGTCCTTCAGGTTTATTGAACCTACCAAATAATACAGTGTGCTTTCAGATGATACTATCTTGACTCATATAATCAAAATATTTTTAAAGAAACAACTTAGAATCAGAGTTGTTTTTTAAGGGCAAGCACAAAACATTAGTAAGATGCCGAATATAAACAAATGCCATATCTTTTTGTATGATAGGTTGGACAGCACTTCATGAAGCTAGTGTAGGAGGATTTTATCGGACAGCAAGTGAACTATTAAAAGGTGGAGCAGATGTAAATATCAAAGGAATGTACCAGATTACTCCCCTACATGACGCAGTGATGAATGGACATTATAAGGTACTGTGATGCTTTTATTTGCAGAACAAATAATATATTTTGCAAATATTAAATATCTCTGGAACCACACAATAGGAAAACATACAGAAATTTTAGTTTAATTTCATTCTGCTAATGAATACTTAGAATTTATAATGAAATTTTACTATGTGATGGGTTTGTTGTGTGTAATATGATAGGTATCGTTTTACATGTTACTTTTAATAACCATACAGAACTTTTTGGTTACACAGTATTTTTTTCAATTTGTTCTCCTTTAAAACTCCTTCAATATGGTGCTTTATAGGGTTTAGAAGAATGTTTCCTTCTTATAGAGTGTTACACAGTTATGTCCAGTCCTGACAGGAGATTTACAGCTTTATGGAGTCTAGTGTCCCTTTCATAATTGGCCTAAGACAGGAGAATGTTTCTGATCAGTTCAGCTTAATGATCAGCCAGGATATATCAGCAGAACTGTACTGCAGGTTAAAATATCAGACTACTATAATTGCATACCAGTTGGTTAATAGTAACTGCAATAAATTGTAACATTAAGATTATGAATTCTAGTATACAAGGTTTATCTCAGAAACCATATTAGCTTACTACACATTTTTTCTGGTCCCAGAACAACATTGCAGGGCTGAGGCACTTGCTGAAGATATCCTGTTATTTATTTCAGGTATTAGAAGTTGCCCTCTGGGTTTAAAAACTTCTAGGATGGGAAAGGGTATTAACCACTTGGGATCAAGATTTGTTCTGCCTATTTCCAGAAGAAATGCCTAACACAGGCAGAGGTGGAGAAGGCTGCCGGGATCCATGGGAATAGATAGGGCATATTCCTTCATAGTATGAAACAGTACTTCAGAAGGGTTTAGGGAGTTTTTTGTTGTTTGTTTTTCATTGTTTGTTTGTTTATTTGTTTGATAATGTATATCTTTGTGATGGGTAGTCATTTTTGCATATAGTTTAGAGGACTAGGAGGAGAGAATTTTTCCCAGGATCCAGTTTAATGGCCAGAAGAATGCAGGCTTGAACATGTGACAGTGTGAATCCTTTCTCTGTCAGAAAGCAGAGAAACCTCATGCCAAAGCACTTCTTCTTTCTAACCCCGTAGCCCATTTGCGCCCTTACTTTCCAGGGCTGACCTATACTGATCAAGAGTCTTTTCTTCCTTTGAGTAAAGTGAGCCCTGAGCATTTTAATTTTTCTTTTTTTCTTTCCTATTTGTTCCTTTGCCCCAGTTCGAACTTGGCTCCAATCCATTTCTGCCTCACGGTCTAGCATTGGCTGTCTCCTATTTGGCCTTTGAATATGTGAAATAATTAGTTCCTTCAATGATGTTAAAGCAACCAAAGACACAGGCCTCTATTCCCAGAATCCAGTTTCCCCACTTACTGCATTCCCTCTTGCCATCCTCCAATCTCCCTGTGGTTCATATGCTTCTGGCACCATGGCATATCCTGACTAGTGGTGAGAGAAAAGGAGAATGACAAGACAGGAGTGGAAATTTAGAGAGCAGTCATGAAAATTAAAAGCTGAAATCAATAGTTGGTGTGACGTGAGGCAAGGATGATCAGAGAAATGGCCTAGGCCCTGGGAATTGGATTGCTCAAATGCCTTTGGTGTCACAGGAGTAAAGATGTCAAACAGGGAAGCCTTGGGAACCCAATGCTTGTCTTACTATCTGGGGAGTGTGAGCTTCTTTAAGCATTCTGGAGAGTTAAAGGAACTAGAATATATTATCTTCAGGTCTTAGTTGTTATATTGGAGAGATACTAAAAGATAATATCCTGCTTTCTAAAAGTGAAAAAGCCATTTAAAAAATCCACATCTTATGATTCTGTTAATTTGAAATACCCATAATAGTCAAATCTATAGAGACAGATTAGAGATGGGAGGTCTAAAGGGTGGGGAATGGTGAGTGACAACTAATGGTTAAAGGGTTTCTTTTAGGGGGAATGAAAATGTTCCAAAATTAGATTGTGGTAATGGTTGTACAACCATCTTAATATACTAAAAAACAATGAATTATATTCTTTAAATAGGTAGACTGTGTGGCATGTGAATTACATCTTAATAAAAGTGTTAATAAATACATTTTTAAAAGAGTAGAAAAGTTGGAATTTGAGAATTACAAATGATCAGCTCAGTGTTATTCCTTAGAAAATGTGCAACAAGTTATTAAATATATGTTTGGAAGATATAGGCAAGAATGTAGTGCTCTTTGAGAATCATAGGCATCACTAAGAACAAGTCATGCCAGACTAACCTTTATTTCTCTTTTATTAGGTTTACTTTGTTAGTAGGTGAAGGCAATGGCATTGAAATAAGCTATCAAAACTTTAACAAAGATTTTATTTGAAGTATCCAGTAATCTGTGAGTGTATGGGATGTTGAATTGAAGGGGTTTGTTGGCATTGATTTGGGGATTCACATATATTGAAAAAATAGACCTCAGACATGGTGATTATTCATTTTGTGTGGGTCTACAGTTAACTATTTTTTGTTTTTGTTTTTGTTTTTAGACAAGAGTCTCCCTCTGTCAACCAGGCTGGAGTATAGTGATGTGATCTCCATTCACTGCCACCTCTGCCTCCTGGCCTCAAGCACTTCTCGTGCCTCAGCCTCTTGAGTAGCTGGGATTATAGGCGTACATCACCAATCCCAGCTAAGTTTTTGTATTTTTAGTAGAGATGGGGTTTCACCAGTTTGACCAAGCTGGTCTCGAGCTCCTGGCCTCAAGTGATTCACCCACCTCTGCCTCCCAAAGTGCTGGGATTTCAGTAAACTCTCTTGTGAAAATTGATTATACATTCTATTATGTGGTAGAACTCTGGCCTGTTTGGCTAGAACATGAACTGATTTTGTTGTTGGAGTATTTTAAAGAAATCCCAGACATCATACTATTTTACCCATAAAAAACAATTTTTCATACTTGCAATATCATTTCACCTAATAAAAGTTAAGTTTCTTTATACCATTTAACATCCAGTCTATATCCAAATTTTTGAGGTTATCTAAAAAATGTGTTTTTATAGAAAGTTTTAATTTGAATTAGAACACATCAAGCTTCATATATCATACGTATTTGTTATGTATCTTAAATGTGTTTTAATCTACAGCAGTCCTTTCTATATTTTAGGGGTTTTATGTCTCCTGTTTATTGAAAAACATGGCTTATTTGTCCTGTAGAATTTCCCAAATTCTGGTTTTGGCTCATTTTTTCTTTGTGGTATTGTTTAGCTTATTTCTTCACATATTTTCTGTAAATCATTATGTTTTAATGGAAAATCTACTTAGAGACCCCAGTCTGGGTGCAACCACTGCTATTGGGTGTTACTGCTTTTAAGTATTTTCAGTGAACTATATCCTTTTAGAAAGGAAAAAAATCATGAGTTTATACTGATATTTGCATTTCAGACTTCATAGCATAGATTTATGCTTAACTTTGGTTCTCTGCCTCCTCGTATGTCTTTTTTTAAGCTAAACATTTGTTTCTCAATACAGTAATTGAATTATTTATTTATCATCTAATATACTTACAATATTACTATTAACAATGCCAGTATTACTATTAACACTGAAACTACTAATGATGTTTATTTTGGTAGTTCTTTATCTTAAACTATATTCCATTAGAGATGAAGAGTCAGAATACTGTCTTTTGAAGTACAAGTTGAATATTCTTTGTTTGAAATGCTTGGGACTAGCAGTGTTTAGGATTTTGATTTTTTTTTTTTTTTTTTTTTTTTGGATTTTGGAATATTTGGACTTTAAATCTTTATGATCAAATGGTCCATAACATGGAAGTGGTTACAAAAAATTACAACTCTGAAAGCATAAGACATTGAATCACAACAAAGGACGCAATCTAATTGGAAAAGCTATAAAATGTCTTGGAGAGAAAAATGCCATATCACAGGGACAATATGAGTCAAATCTCTTAAAAATTAATAAGACACAGCAACCTAAAAATTCTACCTTTCAAACTCCTTTACACTGGGAATTTAAGACTAGCTAGGGAAACTGAAAGCAATGGTAGATACAATTAAATCTCTAATTCATATACAAGCCATATACAAGCAAAACATAAAGAATTTATGCCTGGGTATTCACATTTTGTTCAGCAAAGAAAATACAGAATGCATTGGTTTCTTTCAGGAAAAATAGTTTTATAAGGAGGTTGCTTTAAGAGCTGTGGTGTTTATCTCTGGAGGTTTTGTGTCAAATTCAGAATCAAGGAGCATGAAAAAAAAGGTATGGAGGAAGGGAAAAGGCAGAAGCTAGAGCCTCACTCTTCTGGAAATCCAGTTGGTGATCCCAAGGGAGTGAATACATTACTTTGGCAGTAACTAATACTTTGGCAGTCCGTTCACCAACTGTCTGCACTTACCAATTTCCTCTGTAGCCCAATACTTGGAATTCTGAAGCTTGCTTATGTACTCTCTACCTTTAAAAAGCTCTCTCCTCACCAAAGAGTAATAAATGACTTTCATTGAGTATCCACCTACTTTAAACCTACATTTAGGTTCTGTATTAGTTACCTGTTGTTACCTAACAAATTACCATAAAACTTAAAATAATAATAAACATTTATCATGTTGCAGTTTCTGTGAGTCAGGAATTTCAGAGTGGCAGAGGTGAGTGGTTCTGTCTAAGGGTCTCTCATGAGGTTGTAGTCAAGATGTTGACTGGGAACACAATCAACTAAAAGTTTGACTGGGGCTGCAAAATCTCTTTCTAAGGTGGCTCACTGACATAGCTATAGGCAGGAGCCATGTTCATTGCCACATGGATGCCTCCATAGAGCTGCTTGAGTGTCCTCACAATATGACAACTGGCATCTGCCAGGGTTAATGAATCAAGAACGAAAACAAGGAGGAAGCCACAATACTTTTTAACCTAGCCTTAGAAGTCACATACTGTCATTTCTGCCATATACTATTTGTTAAAAGCAAGCCACTAAAACTCCAGCCTGCACTCTTGAGGAGGGAAATCAGGCTCTACCTTTGGAGGTAGGAATGTTAAATTTGTAGACATATTTTAAAGCCACCAAGGGTTATTCACTGGAAAAAGAAAAGAAATTTCAGTAAGTAGCTGGCATCATAGTCATCACTTACTTAGCTTAAACAGTAGGCCCCTTAAGGAAATACACTTCTACTTAAAGCTTGCCCATGGATTTTCACCTTTGATCATACTATTGAATCAAGTACTTTCCTCCCTCTAGAATCAGCTGACTTTCTTACATAAGAAGTTAGTAGGATAGAGAACAAAATTCTTTCAAGTACAGGTTAAGCATCCCTAACCCAAAAATCAGAAATCCAAAACTTTTTGAGTGTTGACATGACGCCATGAGTGAAAAATTTCACACCTGATTTCATGTGATGATTACAGTCAACACACTGGCACACAACATACAATTTATTCAGTCACCCTAAGAGAAAAAGACCCTCTTAGTTCCCTTCAGCTGCATGCAATTCAGCTTTTCTGGACATACTCAAATTCCCTCATGCAAGCCCATCCACAAAGGGTAATAAAATAGCTCATGTTCAGACCAGATACACCAACACCTGACGGTGCCCCACATGGGGCCAAGACTTATGTGCATTACTCACTGTGGGTTTTTTGCTTATTTTCTGCTCTGTGGTATAAATATATTATTGAAAGTGTCAAAAAGGCCTGCATCATACCCGTAGGGTAGTGCAAATATTCCAAAATCCAAAATTCTAAACTAGTCCCAAGCATTTCAAATAAAGAATATTTAACTTGTACTTCAAAAGACAATATTCTGACTCTTCATCCCTAATGGAATATACTGTAAGAAAAAGAACTACCAAAATAAACATTTTAGTAGTTTCATTGTTAATAGTAATACTGGCATTGTTAACAGTAATATTGTAAGTATATTAGATGATAAAGAAATAGGTAATTCAGTTACTGTATTAAGAAACAAACGTTTAGCTTTAAAAAAAAGACATACAAGTAGGTAGAGAACCAAAGGTATGCATAAATCTATACACTGAAGTCTGAAATGAAAATATCAGTATGAATTCGACTTTCTTTTCTTTCTAAAAGGATATATTTCACTGAAAATACCTAAAAGCAATAACATTCAATAGCAATGAGCATACCTAGCACCTGGGCTGTGATATCTAAGTAGATTTTTCATTAAAACATAACACGAGGCCGGGCGCAGTGGCTCAAGCCTGTAATCCCAGCACTTTGGGAGGCCGAGACGGGTGGATCACGAGGTCAGGAGATCGAGACCATCCTGGCTAACACGGTGAAACCCCGTCTCTACTAAAAAATACAAAAAACTAGCCGGGTGAGGTGGCGGGCGCTTGTAGTCCCAGCTACTCGGCAGGCTGAGGCAGGAGAATGGCATAAACCCGGGAGGCGGAGCTTGCAGTGAGCTGAGATCCGGCCACTGCACTCCAGCCTGGGTGACAGAGCGAGACTCCGTCTCAAAAAAAAAAAAAAAAAAAAAAAAAAAACATAACACGAGAACAGTATGGGAGAAACTGCTTCCACGATTCAATTATCTTCCACCAGGTCCCTCCCACAATACATGGGAATTATGGGAGTACAATTCAAGAGGAGATTTGGGTGGGGACACAGAGCCAAATCATATAATTCCATCTCTGACCCCTCCCAAATCTCATGTCCTCACATTTCAAGACCAATGATGCTTTCCCAGTAGTCCCCCAAAGTCTTAACCCATTTCAGCATTAACTCAAAAGTCCACAGTCCAAAGTCTCATCTGAGACAAGGCAAGTCTTTTCCACCTATGAGCCTGTAAAATCAAAAGCAAGTTAGTTATCTTGTAGATACAATGGGGGTACAGGCATTGGGTAAATATAACCATTCCAAATGAGAGAAATTGGCCAAAATGAAGGGGCTACAGGCCCCATGCAAGTCCAAAATCCAGTGGGGCAGTCAAATCTTAAAGCTCCAAAATGATCTCCTTTGGCTCCACGTCTCGTATCCAAGTCACCATGATGCGAGAGGTGGGTTCCCATGGTCTTGGGCAGCTCCACCCTTGTGGCTTTGCAGAGAACAGCCTCTGTCCTAGCTGCCTTCATGGGCTGCTGCTGAGTATCTCTGGCTTTTCTAGGCACATGATGCAAACTGTCAGTAGATCTACCATTCTAGGGTCTGGAGGACAGTGGCCCTCTTCTCACAGCTCCACTAGGCAGTGCCCCAGTAGGAACTCTCTGTGGGGGCTCCAAGCCTGCATTTCCCTTCCACACTGCCCTAGCAGAGGTTCTCCATGAGAGCCCTGCCCTTACGGCAAACTTTTGCCTGAGCATCCAGGCATTTCCATACATCTTCTGAAATCTAGGCAGAGGTTCCCGAACCCCAATTCTTGACTTCTGTGCACTTGCAGGCTCAACACCATGTGGAAGCTACCAAAGTTAGGGGCTTGAACCCTTTGAAGCCACAGCCCGAGCTCTACATAGGTCCCTTTCAGTCATGGCTGAAGCAGCTGGGACACAGGGCACCAAGTCCCTAGGCTGCACACAGATTCAGAACCCTGGCTCTGGCCCATGAAACCATTTTTTCCTCCTAGACCTTTGGGCCTATGACGGGAGGGGCTGCTGTGAAGGCCTCTGACATGCCCTGGTGACATTTTCCCTATTGTCTTGGGGATTAACATTCAGCTGTTCATTACTTATGCAAATTTCTGCAGCTGACTTGAATTTCTCCTCAGAAAACAGGACTTTCTTTTCTATTGCATTGTCAGGCTGCAAATTTTCCAAACTTTTATGCTCTGCTTCCCTTATAAAACTGAATGCCTTTAACAGCACCCAAGTCACCTTGTGAAGGCTTTGCTGCTTAGAAATTTCTTCCACCAGATACCCTAAATCATCTCTCAAGTTCAAAGTTCCACAAATCTCTAGGGCAGGGGCAAAATGCTACCAGTCTCTTTGCTAAAACATAACAAGAGTCACTCTTGCTCCAGTTCCCAACAAGGTCCTCATCTCCATCTGAGACCACTTCAGCCTGGATTTCATTGTCCATATCATTATTAGTGTTTTGGTCAAAGCCATTCGACAAGTCTCTAGGGAGTTTCAAACTTTCCCACATTTTCCTATTTTCTTCTGAGCCCTCCAAACTGTTCCAACTCTGCCTGTTAGCCATTTCCAAAGTTGCTTCCACATTTTCAGGTATCTTTTCAGCAGTGCCCCACTCTACTGGTACCAATTTACTGTTTTAGTTTGTTTTTACATTCTGATAAAGACATACCTGAGACTGGGCAATTTACAGAAGAAAGAGGTTTAATGGACCTGTAGTTCCATGCGGCTAGGGAGGTTTCACAATCATCGCATAAGGGGAAAGGCACTTCTTATATGGCAGCAGCAAGAGAGAGAATGAAAGCCAAGAGAAATGGGTTTCCCCTTATTAAACCATCAGATCTCATGAGACTTATTCATTATCATGAGAACCGTATGGGAGAAACCACCCCCATGATTCAATGATCTCCCACTGGGTCCCTCCCACAACATGTGGGAATTATGGGAATACAATTCAAGATGAGATTTGGGTGGGGACACAGAGCCAAACCAGACAGCACTCCAGGTCTCTTTTGCCATTTGCATGGTATGTCTTTTTCCATCCTTTTACTTTCATCTTGTTTGTTACCTTTGTATCTAATGTATATCTCAGATAGTATATTTTTAAAAAGAATCACATCTTACCATCTCTGCCTTTTGATTAGGTTGTTTAATCCATTCATATTTAATGTTGTTATTGATATGGTTGGATTTATACCTGCCATTTTTCTTTTTGTTTTCAGTCTATCTCATTTTTTTGTGTTTTTCCCACCTATACTGCTTTGTTTTACATTAAGTGAATATTTTCTGGTGTAACAATTTAATTTCTTTAATTTTTTTTAGTGTATTTTTGAGTTATGCTCTTAGTGGTTGCTCTAGGGCTTACAATATACATCTTAAGTTATCAAAACTGACTTCATTCTTCTGCTAACCTTTTTCCAGTGAGATATAGAAACATTGTTTCTGTATAGCAAAATTATTTTTCCCTATTTTTGTTCTTTGACTGTTATACATATTATGTTTGTATATTTTATAAATACAATATATTGTTACAAATATTACTTTATATGATCTTATATCTCTTAAAGAAGCTGAGATAAGAGCAAGTATTTACTTATAGAGTTTATTTTATTAAGCTTCCTATTTTACATTTCTGGTTCTGTGCATGTTTTCCTGTAGATTCAAGTTACCAACTGGTATCATTGTTTTACTCCAATTCAGCTTTATTCTGATTTACCTCTTTTGTGGTATGATTGTCAAGTATATTACATTTATAAATGTTATAGGCCTTATAATACAGTATCATACTGTTTTATGCCATTGCTTTTTAAATCAGTTAAGGGAATAAAGGAAAATAAATATACAATCATATTATCTCCCATAATTATCTATATAATTACCATTACTCATATGCTTTTTCATGTGGATTTGAGTTATTGTCACTTGCTTTTGGCCCAGTTACCTTTAGTATTTCCTTTAAAGCAGGTCTTCTACCAATACATTCTATCAGCTTTTGTTTATCTGTGAATGTCTTTATTTTGCCTTCATTTTTGAAAGATAGTTTTGCTAGATATAAGATTCATGCTTGTCAGTTTTGTTTTTCCTTTCAGCATTTTGACTGTCTCATCCCATTGTCTCTGGACTTTATTGTTTCTAATAAGTGAGATGTTAATTTTATTGGGGTTCTTATCTAAATGATAAGTTATTTTTCCTTTGCTGCTGATTTTATCTTTTTTTAACATTTTGACTTTGATTATGTCTAGATACATATCCCTTTGTGTTTATCTTTTTTAGAATATGTTGTGCTTCTTAGATGTGTGTATTAATGTTTTGCATCAAATTTGGGAAGTTTTCAGCTATTATTTCTCTGAATATTTTTTTTTCTGCTCCTTTTTCTCTCTCCTGTCTTTCTGGAACTCCTGTAATGTGTATGTTGTTGTGCTTAATCATGCCCCATATTTCTCTGATGTGCTATTCATTTTTATTCATTCTTTTAAAAATCTGTTCTTCTGATTGTGTAATCTTTATTAATCTGTCTCTCCAAATTCACTGATTCTATTTTTCTGTCAGCTTAAACTTTCTGTTGAGGCCTCTGGTGAAGTTATTATACTTTTGAATCCCAGAATTTCCATTTGATTTTTTAAAAACTTTCTGCTTATTAATATTCTCTATTTTATAAATCATTATCACCATATTTTTTCTTAATTATTTAGACATGGCTTTCATCAGCTCTTTGAACATATTTATAATAGCTGTTTTAGAGTGTTTTTCTGCAAATATAGGCCCTCTCAAAGCAGTTCCTATGACTGCTTTTTATCCTGTGTATGGGTCGTACTTTAGTGTTTCTTTTCATGTCTCTTCTTCTCTCCTTCTCGCTCTCTCTGTCTCTCTTGAGACAGAATCTCACTCTTGCCCAGGCTGGAGTGTAGTGAAGTGATGTGATCATAGCTCACTGCAGCCTCAAATTTTTGGGCACAGGTGATCCTCCTGCCCTAGCTTCCTGAGTGGTTGTGACAATAGGCATGCACCACCACACCCAGCTTTTTAAAAAATTATTTTTACTTTTATTTTTTGTAGAGATAGAATCTTGCTTGTGTTACCTAGGCTGGTTTAGAACTGCTGGCCTCAAGTCATCTTCCTGCCTTGGCCTCCCAAAGCGCTGGGACAGGCATGAGCCACTACATCCAGCCAAAATTGGACATTTAAGATAATCTATTACAGCAACTCTGGATGCTGAGTCCCCTGACCCACATGCCCAACTTGGGTTGCTTCTTTGTTTGATAAATTGTGAAGTCTATTTCCCTCACCATGTGCAGCCTTGTGACCCTGTTTGCAAAATTGTTTTTTTCTTGTTTTTATCTTTATCCTGGTTTCCAACAGAATACCCTTGTTTCAAGACCGTTTAGTGGTCAATTATTGATTGGTTAGAGGTTGTGTTTAACCTTCCTGAATCAGAAAAGTTTTTACATTTTACTATTGGATCTGGTGTGGCTTACAGACTATGTTCATTCTTCAGGGAGTTTTGAGTTTGGCCTGCATTTAGCTAGGGACCAGTAACTCAGAAGTTTCCTCTCCAGCATCTCCTTAAAGGACATTGCCTTGGATATACACAGCATTCTTCTGGACCACCAAGATGGACTATAGTTTTAGCCAGGCTCTCTTTGACTATCTATTTGCTAATCTCCTAAGCTTCTGACTAGTCTGCCTCTATTATATCACAGCCATCTGTTACTCTTCACTCATTGCTGACTTTCTGTTCTTGGTGTTATCTTTTCTTTTCTTTTAAAGGGTAGCATACATTTTCAGGTGAGTAGTTTCATTATCCTATTTGCTGTCTCTAAAATCTTGCCAGTTCTTCATTTCATTCTGTCTCTTTCAGTCTAAGATGCAGTGTTTCTGAGACAGAGCATTTTCAAAAAACCTTGTGAGTTTACCATGTGTGTCACAGGGATTCATGCCATTAGACAACAGGGTCTTTCACAGATAAGGGATTCATGCCATTAGACAACAGGATCTTTCACAGATCTTTCCACAGGCCCACTTATATTTCTGGCTTCTGCTGAGATGGTTGAATGGGTCCATGAGTCACATTCCTACTCTTTTCAGCATTAACAAAGGTTTTCCAGCTATGCCCTTGGTCTTCTCTACAAAGCACACTTTTCTTACAGGAATCTCCAAGTTTTACCATCTTTTCCAATCTTGATGGACAGAATTTCCCAAATCATCCTTTTTGCCTAACAGTTCTTTCTTCAATTTATCTTTTTCTCCTCACATTTTACTATAATGCCTAAGAAGAAACCAGGTTGCACTCTCAGTGCTTCACTTGGAAATCACCTCAGCTAAACCTCTAAGTTTAGCACTTACAAGTTCTGCTTTTACACAACTTGCAGGACACATCTAGGCCTTCTGGTGTTATATAGCAAGGAATGTCTTTCCTCCAGCTTCTAAAAACATGTTCTATATTTCCTCTGAGCCCTTGCCAATAATGCCTTTAATGTTCATTTTTTCACCAACATTCTGTTTATGATGATATATGCATTATCTAAGATGACACAGGTTCTCTCTAATGTGCTCCTCCTGAGCCCTCACTGGTAGGATCTTTAACATCCACATTTCTACCAGGTGTCTGTTCAAGACAATCCAGGCTTTCCAGTTCCAAAGCCACTTCTACATTTTTAGGTATTTGTTACAATAGTACCCCACTTTCTGGTACCCAAATCTGTATAGGTTTCCTATGACTGCTATAACCCAGCACAAACTGGGTGGCTTAAAGCAACAGAAATTTATTCTCTCACAGCTGTAGAGAATAGAAGTCCAAAATCAGAATCACTGGGCTAAAATCAAGATATCAGTGGGGCTTGACTCCCTCCAGAGGCCGTAGACGATAATCTGTTACTTGCCTCTTTCAGCTTCTATTTGGCTGCATCACTTCAACCTCTTCCTTGACTTCACATCACCTTTTCCTCTGTGTGTGCATGTGAAATCCTGTTCAGCCTCTTTCTTAAGGATACCTGTGATGGTATTTAAGGCTCAGTGAGATAATTGAAGATAAGCCCCTAATCTCAAAATCCTTAACTTAATCATATTTGCAAAGATCTTTTTTCCAAATAAAGTTGACATTTACAAGTTGTAGAGATGAAGACATGGATATCTTTTGGTTAGGGTGGATAAGGGCATTTTCAGCCTACCACAATAAGTGCAGGAGAGACCTTGACTTTCCACTTAATACCTTTCTGTAATTTTTAACTTTTTTTGCAATGTATGAATATTGCTTTTATGTTTTTAAACATGAATTAACATGTTAAAATTAAACATGAATTAACACTAAAAGAACATGCACACATACATACACACATACCTCAGAGTACGAAGTAATTAAAAAATAGTTTCAAAAGAGATGTTGTATACCTGAGACCATCTAGTTATTAACTCAAAAGAGAGATATATATCTTCTTTAAAAGCCTGACACAGTGGCCAGATGCAGTGGCTCACACCTGTAATCTCAACACTTTGGGAGGCCAAGGCGAGTGGATCACTTGAGGTTAGAAGTTCAAGACCAGCCTGGCCAACAAGGTGAAACCCTGTTTCTACTAAAAATACAAAAATTAGCCAGGCGTGGTGGTGCACACCTTTTCCCAGCTACCTGGGAGGCTAAGGCACAAGAATCGATTGAATGTGGGAGACAGAGTTTGCAGTGAGCCAAGATCATGCCACTGAACTCCAGCCTGGGCAACAGAGGGAGACTGTCTCCAAAAAAAAAAAAACAAAAAACTGACATAATATAAATTTGTGCTAATCATTTTATTATAGGAAGATGAGGAAAGTGTAGCTATTGTGTTTGTGAATGGCACAAACTAGATAATATCAAAGGTAAGGGAGAAAGATTCAAACTATTTTAGTAGAGTAGGATGCTTTATTATAAAAGGAAATATATATATATACTTTTAATTTTTAGGTACATACACTATATAGAAATTTATATCCTTCCTCTCATTCCATACATTAACATGGAAATTTAGGCTTCTTTTAGTATAATGTTACTTTAAAGCCTACTCACCATATCCTTCCTGCCCTACATTCATTCTTTCACTAAACAATACTTTTTAGTATTTACTTCACGTAAGACACTAAGATAGTCTCTGGGAATATGAAGACATATATCTGTAGTAAAAGCTTTGAAGCAACTTAAACATCCATTAATAGGGTACTGGTGAAATAAATTATAGTACGTTCATACAGTATACTATTACTTAGCTGCTGAAGAGGAGGAAGTATAGTCTACACTGATATGGAACAGTTTCCAAGGACTTGTTGGGAGGGTGGGGGAAAGAAGGCAAAATACAGAGTGTATATAATATATGACCATTTGTGTAACAAAAATATGTATACACATATATTATGTATACATACATATATACATACCTATTAGACTAGACTATTGCTGGAAAATTTCAGAATAAACTAACCAGGGCTGACTCAGGAAAAAATAATAGTACGGGGTAGAGGAGGGAAACTTATTTTGCATTGTATTTTCGTCTGAGCCTTCTGTATTTTGAACCATATTCATTAATTTCCTGCTGAAAAATAATAAATTATTTTTAGAAGGAAAAACCCTCAAGAAAGTTAGAGTACACTAGGAGAGACTGATATGAAAGAAATAAGCATAATATAGAGTATATTGGGCAGTAATATGTGTGTGAAAGGAAGGAGAAGTCATTTTTCTCTGGGCAGCAGCAGGTGGTGAGACATTGGGAGAGCTCAGGGAGAGCTGCATAGAGGAGGTTGTTTGAGAAGTAGTAACAGTAGTAACAGATTGATCACTTTTCCCCCAACAGTCTGAGGAGGAGCAGCAGCAGCACAGGTATAGATGGAAGATGTAATTATCTCCTGGAACCTGTTAAAATTGTATTTACTACTATAGAGCCCAGTACTAATTATTTGTGTATTTGCTAACTTCATTTCACTAGTGGCTGAGCCACCAACGTTTCTACCTCAGCCTTTCTTGCCTCCTGTCTTTCTGCCTGCCTGCTTTCCCACCTTCCGTCCCCCTTACCTCTTTCTCTCTTTCTTCTCTTCCCACCTTCTTTTTTTTTCTTTCTCCCTTTCATTCTTCCTTTAGTCTTTTTTATTGAGAAGAAACTCATGTATCAACAAATTAAAATTCAGTGCAACTACATTAATTCTTTTTTTATTGGACAAGGATTTATAGATAAATCTAAACTGTGTTTTTGAAAGATATATTTGATGTTACTTAGAGTTGTCTGCTAGCACACATTTACAATCTGGGTTCCCTTACATAAGTGACCTTTTTCTAGGTGGCAGAGTTACTTCTTTTGAATGGAGCTGATCCATTATTTAGAAATGATGATGGAAAATGTGCTTTGGATGAGGCCAAGGATTTATGTATAAAGCGTCTCCTTGAGAGATATATTCCTAAACATCAAAAATGTCTGACATCAGGTAAGATTAAACTGCCCTGTTATAACTATTTGTCACATCAGTAAAGTTACAGAAATTTAGTTTAGAATTAAAGAGATTAAATTTATTTTTCTCGTGACTGTTGAGAAAATCCATTGAATAGTGTCTTTTCTTCATTCTTTTAATAAATCACACTGAGTTGTTTGCAAATGCACAAAGGACTCTAAAAGAAAAAAGAAAGGTAATACTTTTCTGCAGGTTGTACATTGCAAACAATTAAGAAACCTTTTATAAATTTGTTTCTTTTCCCCAAAATCCTTTGACTAAATAACATGATATGATGTAAATTAAATTTGGTTATATCCTTTTCAGTGAAAATGGCCAGGATTATTTATATTCGTTCCCTAAGAATATTTTCTTATGGCTATACTTTTCCCCTCTCATCCACTGCTCTATTAAATTGAACAACAAAAGAACTTGATCTGTAGTTTTCAATAAAAAATTATGTAAACATAATTTAAATACATGACACATTATTTATACTTTCTAACACATTTGTTACATTTTTTGGTAACAACTCTACATTCATCTGCTCCGAACTCTGCAATGACTCTCCCTTTAATCTAGAAGAAAAGCCAGTATCCTTTACAATAGCCTAGAAGTTCCTGTATCAGCTGGCCACCCTACTGGTTAACCCCTTTTACTAGTACTTTCTACCACCGTTACTCAACTTCAGTCATGCTGGCCTCCTTGCTTTTCCTCAGATATGCCTCCCCAGCCTCCTTCAAGTCTTAGTTCAAATGTCACCTTTTCAACGAGGTCTAGACCACCCTATTTAATACTGTAACTGCCCCCTTCTTACCCTCACTATATTAGTTATCTATCAGTATGTAACAATGAATTCTAATACTTAGCAGCTTAAAACAACAAACATGTTTTATCTCACATCACTTCAGAAGGTCAGGATTCTGGGAGCAGTTTAACTGGGTGGTTCTAGATGAGTGTCACAGGTTGTAGTCATCTCAAGTTGCAACTAGGACGTTGCAGCTAGGACAGGAAGATCCATTTTCAAACTCACAAATGATTGTTGGCAGGCCTCAGATCATTGCTGGCTGTTGGCTGAAGGCTTTAGCTACTTGCCACATTAGCTTCTCCATAAGGCTGCTGACAACCTGGCAGCTATCTCAGAGCAGGTGACCTAAGAGAAAGAGAATATACCTAAGACAAAAGCCAGTCTTTTCATAACCTAATCTCAAAAGTGATATGTCATCACTTGTGCCATATTCTGTTTGTTAGAAGTGAGTCACTAAGTCTGGCCCACACACAAAGGTAGCAGAATTAAGCTCCACCTCTTAAAGGGAGGAGTTTCACAAAATCTATGGATATATTTTTAGAATCATTATACACACTCCATTCCCTCTGACCCTGCTCTGCTTGGACATTCCCCATAGCACTTATCACCTAACACATTAGACAGTTGACTTATTTTTCATTTTCTGTCTTTTTCCTCCAGAATCTAAGCTCCATGAAGGAAAGGATCTTTGTTTTATCTACTGATTAATATTCAAGTGTCTTATACATAGCATGCATTCAGCAAATATTTATTGAATAAATATTGTCAGTCCTCTGAAACAAAAACAAAAACAAATTCTTTCCATTCAACAGATCAATATGTGCTTTATTGCCATTTATGAAACTATAGTTTAATAAAAAATTTCCCCAACAGATGTTTTCTCCCAAAGGCTTTTATATATTATTATCTTTAACAACAAAGGGTTCTACATTTGCAGTTCCCCCTTTGTGCGCAGGAAAGTTTAGTCTGAAAATCCTTCTAACCATGAAGTGAGTGGGCCTCCCTACATGTCCTGTAGTTCTCCCTTAATAGAACAAAACTTAGGCTGGCAGTGGAAACCTATCCTCTGCTAAAGCTCTGTGTCTTCCTGGGGACAAATAATACAGCTGTGGCTATTGTCACTTCTTTGATACAAATATAAATTCAAAGTTCTTTGACAGCAAGTAATCAACCTAAGGCTGAAAAGGGAGCTTCTTGACAGAACAACTCGAGAATTAAAGGAAAAACTGAAGATTCAGACCTTAGAAAGGTCAAGAATAAAAGGAACTCCAGGGATCTAGGCAGCGGGAACCAATGGCATCTCTCTTCAGAGAGCTGCCTCTGAGGATATGTGCTGGGCAGGCAAAACAACAGATGCTCTCTAACCCACCTCCACTGGAATTTATTTTCTGTGGAGAGTGATTCATTCATTCATTCATTCTATCAGGGTTGCTATGTGTCGAACACTAAATAGTGCTACAGCCTAATAATACAAGATGAATAAGAAACAAGGATAGCAAGCAATTACGATGAAGAACGTGATAAAAGAATGCTCAGGCCCTATGAGAGTACATAACAAAGACACATAACCCAGCTTCCTTCATGTCCAAGAGGATAACAGGACAGATGTTACATATCTACCTTGGTTAATGATTAAATGTCAACACAAACGCTTTGATAAGTCTATTAGAAAAGATCTTTTCCTGATCTAAATGGTTTTAAATGAAATTTAAAGTATATCTCTGAATCAGTTTGTTCTCAGGCTGCTAATAAAGACATACCTGAGACTGGGTAATTTATAAAGGAAAGAGGTTTACTTGACTCCCAGTTCCACAGGACTAGGGAGGCCTAAGGAAACTTACAATCATGGCTGAAGGGGAAGCAAACACATCCTTCTTCACATGGCAGCAGCAAGGATAAGTGCAGGGGAACATCCCTTTATAAAACGATCAGATGTTGTGAGACTTATTCACTATCAGGAGAACAGCATGGGAAAAACCTGCCCCCATGATTCAATTACCTCCCACTGGGTTCCTCCCATGACACATGGGGATTATGGGAGATATAATTCAAGAAAGATTTGGATGAGGACACAGCCAAACCATATCAATCTTCCCAGCTGCATTCTATTTAATATAAAACAGTTCTTCCAATTATTGTTGGGTGTGTCTGTTACTGAAAATTAGGTGCAACTGAGCAATCTAACAACCAGTCATGAGACTAGTTTTTATTTCGGGTTAATGGATCTATTTATTATTTTATGGCCACTTATTTTATAAATAATATACTTGATCAAGAAATGCAGTTGTCTGAATGCTATTGACTGAGAACTAAGTCCTGGATCAAAATATTCTACTTTTATAGTAAAGAGAAAACTTCATTGATAATTGAAGGCTACCAGGAGTAATTAATTAGTGGTTCATTAGAGCAAAAGACTTCCTTCCGAGTAGCCAAATTGCATGAGAAATGAGACAGACAGTAACTTGTTGAAGTCAGGTCTGTAAAAGCACATTGAGATAAATTATTAAAACAATCATATTAACATTTTAAGCTATATGGAAAATTGCAAATAAACTATTAAGTTGGAGGCAAAAGTATATTTTTAAATTATTGCTTTGATAATCTGCTTAACTGCTTGACTTCTCTATTTTAAATAATTACAACATGCATTGTTTTGCTCTTCTGGGAATGCTTGCTACAGCATTCTAGTCCTTTCTCCAAATCCAGAATCCCCTGTTGGCCAGTGCCCACTTTTAATCTATTCCTACCCAGTGAAATTTATTTCATGTAAAGAAATTCCAAACATTTCTCCATGGTACTAAGCTCCCACTCTTTCTTTGTGAGAGAATTTACTAAGATGGGTTGCATTATCATGCCTCACTAGATGGTTTGAATATTTCTTAAGTTTGAACTTTCAAATTCCAGGATTAATTATCAGCCTACTTTTCAATATGAATGCAAAATTAGGTTAATTAAGAATATTTGTATGTAAATAGAGAATATTTCACTTAAATAAATAAAATATTCATTTTTAAATTCCAGATGGAGAGCTTTCAAGTATGGGAATGATGAATAAAGAACTTTCCTCATATAAAATATATTTGCCGCTTTTCTAGCTTAAAGTAAAATATATCTACTTTGATGTAGGACAAGGTTCAGTCCTAACTTTATAGCCTCAAAGGCTATAAAGCTTATAGGGTGAATTAACGTTTCTAATTTTCTTATCTGTAAACTTGGGTTTATAATATCTATGCCTCTGTTTACCTATGGGATTGTTAGTGTGACTACTGAAGTTAATATATGTAAATATCTCAACACAGTACCCAGTACCTTATGGGAACTCAGAGTGGCAGAGGGAAAATAATATAGCTATGTCACCAAATACCACCACCTCAGAATTTATACCTGGGTATTAAGTTGGTTGTATTAGGGAATGTAAAGTCTTAAAACTGAGAGAAAATAAAGCCCTGTTCTTCCTTCCAGTTTCTCTTAGGAACCATGTCCCTTGCAGGGTGGTTTCTGGAAAATATGATTTTTCTACTCTTTTATTTAAGATCAAAGGTTTGGAGAAGGTATAGTGTCCTTTTGCTCTTAGAAAATGATAACAATAATAATGAAGCACTTTCTCTATACCTAGGATTCATGTAAGCACTTTACATGGATTATATAATTTAATCTTCATCATTCTATAAGGTTGAAACTATTATTGGCTTTCATTTATGGGCATTTTATGGAGGCAGAGACATTAGGAAATTTGCTCAAGGTCAGCCAGCTGGTAAGCGGATGAGAATCAAGACTGAAACTCTGGAGTGAGTCCCCAGCGACGGTGCTCCAAAGGAATAGCACCTTTTTGCTTGGTAAAAGGACATTATCTTTGACTTTTTTCACCTGTATAAGGTGAATGAATCAATGTCAGACTTCATTATGCAGCTCATAATTTGATTGCTATCATGAAAATTGTCCCCAAGAAATAAATTAAATTGCTCTGTTTTCGAATTACATCCTCATTAAAATATTTTACATTTCTAGCTTATATTTAGGGAAATTTGTGTTACGTATCACATCTAAGATGTTCATTAATTTATTCCTTCCTCTGTCAAATATTCTTTGAATACGTCCTATGTGTAAGTCATTGTTTCTAGGTTTTTATCTTTTGTAGCCAAATGCATATAGCCAACTTTAATGCTACTTTCAGTATGTAAAGGAGGCTATGAAAGAGACACTAAAATAATTCCTTTTATTATCAACTGAGGCTTTTTAAAAATAATCTTTTCCCCCCTGTACATTCATAAGATGATTGGCCTTTTCCATCTGTGTATGTTTTACTTTGAAGAGAATGCAGCATTCAATTAGGACCTTATTAAGCAGACATATTAGGAGATGATAATCTAATGAATTATAAAATAATTTTTCACTTTATAAAAGTAGCTTGCACACAGTTACATAGTCTATTGAATGAAGAGGTCATATCTGGATATATTTGTGGGGAAAATAAATACTGAGTTTAGTGCCAATCTTTAGTATTGGTTATTTTGTTAGATCTGTTTTGCTTTCCCTATATAAATGTTTTAGCTCTCTTAAGATAGTATTTGATTTCTAATATGGGAATTATAGGAATGTTATATGTGCCAATTTTAATATAAAATGTTTGCATAATTTCACTTATTCCACTTGGTTTTCTCATGGCAAAGGACTGGTAGGTTTTAGAAGTCTAAAGTCTAACCACTATAAGCTGTTTTCATTGATTTTCTCTTTTTGTTCACAGCTCAAAGGAGTAGCATTGACCCACTAGACATAGAGGATGTATACCAACACAAGGTATATCTATGTTTAGTAATAAACATTTTTATAGGCATATAACTTCTGGTTGTTTTATAGATTATCAAAGGGAAGAGAAAGACTGCTGAAGCTTTAGTAATAGTGACTTTATATTTGCTTTTGAGACACTAGAATAATTGCATGAGAATCAGAGGGTTCTGGGCTGTTAGTTTGTAGCATATCTGGGCACACTAATATATTTGTAACCATTTCCTTCCTCCTCCTCTTTATAGAGCCTAAGGTTTATCAACCATGTCTAATTTCCTGTGGCCTAAGCATAGTACAGGGAGTCAAAGGTATTAGCCCATCCCTTCAAACTTTACATGGTGGGCAGTTACTCTTCATCTGGTACTTGAATTGTGGTGAATGAGAGGAAGCTGTGTTCCTGTTTTAATCTTAGCAGCCCATAATAATTTTTTCATACAGACCAGTTGAAGGCATATCTGTCTTCCTGTTTTTAAGTCAGTTTTTCTGCTTCTATCTCATAGTTCTCCCAGATACCAGAAGAAGAAACCCCTAATTCTAGCTCCGCCTATATAACAATTGGGAGAGGAGAGTATTTCTGAAGCATCTGTGCAAAGCTTCATTGTAAAGTTTAGAGTCTGACTACTGGAATCTGCTTTCTTTGATTTTCTCTTTTTGTTTACAGCTCAAAGGAATAGCGCCAACCCACTAGACACAGAAGATGTACACCAGCAGAGAGTTTCCTTGTAAAGGAAACTTTGATCTGATTACTTTAAAAGCCTATACAAATTAAGTAGATTAAAAATTTTTATTATGTTTAATAAGATTAGTAGTGCTAAAATACTGGCAAGAAGGAATTAAAATCTACAGTAGAAAATAAAGATTAGTATACTTGCAGAGTCTAACTCTATTACATTTGCCTTTCTTCTATTAGTCTATGTTTCCCAAATATCAGGTTGGCTATATTCCAGCAGGATCTGTGGTTAGATTGAATTAGAAATAATAGTTTGAGTCAAATAATAGTTGATTTATCAATAATCCAGATTGAGTTGATATAGTACTACAGCTGAAATTTAAAGCTAACTATATATTTTTTTCTATAGAAACCAAAATTCAGTTCTAAAAGTCACATTTGGCATGTTTATAATGAAAATTCGAACAGACAGAAGCTGGAACATGTAAAAGTCAATAAAGGAAGCAAAGAGAGTTTATTTACAAATAAAGAAGATGTATATGAATATTACCAAAAAGATCCCCAAAACACAAAATTTGGTAAATCCAAGCATACACAATCAACTCTTAACCAGATATACTCTACAGGACTCAGAAAGGGCAACCTCCATAACGTCAAAGATCCCAACACAAATGTGCCAAAAGGTATAGGAAGAAGAAAAACACAACGTAAAAGGACTCAAGTAGATGATGTAGACTGTAATCCAAGAAAGACACTAGCTGTCTCTCCTTCCAGGAGAATAAACAGATTGGTTACCTATCAGCAGTGTATTCTAGAAACCCTTAATGACCTTCCAGAAGAATCGTGTGAACCTTCCAGCTTAACTCTGTCAAGCCTGAAAAATGGATTAGATAACAGTACTGAGGCTTGTTCGGTTTCCAAAGAGACACACATCCAGAATCTGGATTTATCAGATAGTCAAGAAGTTCAGTGCTTGGAATTAGAATCCGTTGACCAAACTGAAGCTGTTTCTTTCCCAGGACTTTCATTACATAAAGAAATCACGTTACCACTAGTTACTACAGATAAGCAGCCTCACACTCTCCAGGAACAACACCATGTACTTTATAAATCTTATGAAAACAGTAACTTGGTCCAAAAAGATGAGAGATTTAACAAATGGGAAAATTCTTTCCTATCCTTTGTAAAGGGAAATTCTGATAATGATGATGATGATTGCTGTACCTCCGAGAAGGCTATAACATCTAAAAAGGTGATGTGTTCTACAGGCTGCAAAAAACACTGTAATTTTAAGGAGAGTTTAACAAATAGAAAAGAAAAGGATTTTCAACAGTTTTTAGTTTCTGAAGATCATTTTTCACAGGAAAATGAGTTACAAGCAGTCAGCCTAACCACACTTCCAGAACAGGAAGCTGTTAATTTTTCTCATTCAGATAATGCAGTTATTTCTGAACATGTTGCAAATTATGAACAATGCATATTTGGACCTTCTTTTGATCACTCACATGGCAATCCTGAGCAAAATTCCCTGGCTTATATGAGAACACTTCCGACACATGAGGTTTCAAAGTTGACTAACCATGTGGAGCTATTCAAAAAGCCACAGGATTATATTCCCAGAGAACCAACTTTTTTAATGAAACAAGCAGATACACATATTGTGGAAGAGGTGGCAAAGAATTGTGACACTGAAAGGAATTACACTGACAGAGACAAAAAAATAATTTACTCAAATGAGCCTTTATCCATAGTTGTTCATTCTCAAGTAATAGAAACAACTAAAGTTGAAAAAAGGAGACAAAACCATCTGGAAAGTGAGACTATACATGATATAGATTCTCATTCCACTGACAATATGAATAAAGAATTGGCCAACATCTCACAACTCAGTCAAAGAGAAAAGAAGGAAATTTCTCACAAACCAGGTATTAGTAATATTGCTTAATCTGTACACATTTCCTATAGATTTACTTATTTTTATAGAAATTTCCAACTGAATTGTATTCAACTGATGGCCAAACTGAGAAGAATGAGGATTTGTGGGCCATATTTTGAGATGCCACTAAGCCTAGTAGTTAAGTAATAGTGATTACTTTTGAAGTCAAAACAATGTTATCAAAGATGGTTGCTAAGCTGATATTGACTGATGGTAATGAACAGTATTTTTTTAATATAATTATTATTATACTTTAAGTTCTAGAATACATGTGTAGAACCTGCAGATTTGTTACATAGGTATATACGTGCCATGGTGGTTTGCTACACCCATCAACCCGTCGTCTAACATTAGGTATTTCTCCTGATGCTATCCCTCCAGAAGCCCCCCACCCCCTAACAGGCCCCAGTGTATGATGTCCCCCTCCCCATGTGTTCTCATTGTTCAATTCCCACTTATGAGTGAGAACATGTGGTGTTTGGTTTTCTATTCCTATGTTAGCTCACTGAGAATGATGATTTCCAGCTTCATCCATGTCCCTGAAAAGGACATGAACTCATCCTTTTTTATGGCTGCATGGTATTCTGTGGTATATATGTGCCACATTTTTTTAACCAGTCTATCACTGATGAACATTTGGGTTGGTTTCAGGTCTTTGCTATTGTGAACAGTGCCACAATAAACATACATGTACATGTGTCTTTATAGTAGAATGATTTTTGGGTATATACCCAGTAATGGGATTACTGGGTCAAATGGTATTTCTGGTTCTAGATCCTTGAGGAATCACCGTATTGTCTTCCACAATGGTTGAACTAATTTACACTCCCACCAACAGTGTAAAAGCATTCCTATTTCTCCACATCCTCTCCAGCATCTGTTGTTTCCTGACTTTTTAATGATCGCCATTCTAACTGGCATGAGATGGTATCTCATTGTGGCTTTGATTTGCATTTCCCTAATGACCAGTGATGATGAGCTTTTTATCATATGTTTTTTGGCCACATAAATGTTTTCTTTTGAGAAGTGTCTGTTCATATCCTTTGCCCACTTTTTGATGGAGTTTTTTTCTTGTGAATTTGTTTAAGTTCCTTGTAGATTCTGGATATTAGCCCTTTGTCACATGGATAGATCGCAAAAATTTTCTTCTATTCGGTAGGTTGCCTGTTCACTCTGATGATACTTTGTTTTGCTGTGCAGAAGCTCTTTAGTTTAATTAGATCCCATTTGTCTATTTTGGATTTTGTTGCCATTGCTTTTGGTGTTTTAGTCATGAAGTGTTTGCCCATGCCTATGTCCTGAATGGTATTACCTAGGTTTTCTTCTAGGGGTTTAATGGTTTTAGGTATTATGTTTATAAGTCTTTAATCCATCTTCAGTTAATTTTTATCTAAGATGTAAGGAAGGGGTCAAGTTTCAGTTTTCTGCATATGGCTAGCCTGTTTTCCCATCACCATTTATTAAATAGGGAATCCTTTTCCCATTGATTGAATAAACAGTATTTCTATCACTCTTTCTGTTGCTTTTTAATATAGTACTTATTTAGCATCAGGAAACCTAACAATATTTTGATAGCAGGAAATTGTTAGGTCTATTCATTTCAACTATCTACTGTATTCCCATCAGAGCTGCAACCAGCAAATTTTTTTCTGTTACATAAAAACATTTTTAAAAGCTTCCATTTCCTTAAACAGTCCCTCATGGAACAGAAACTTTAAAAAGTTAGAAATTCCGGCCAGGCACAGTGGCTCAAGCCTGTAATCCCAGCACTTTGGGAGGCTGAGACAGGCAGATCACGTAGTCAGGAGATGGAGATCATCCTGGCTAAACTGGTGAAACCCCGTCTCTACTAAAAAATACAAAAACCTAGCCGGGCGAGGTGGCAGGCACCTGGGTTCCAGCTACTCGGGAGGCTGAGGCAGGAGAATGGCCTAAACCCGGGAGGCGGAGCTTGTAGTGAGCTGAGATCTGGCCACTGCACTCCAGCCTGGGCGACAAAGCGAGACTCTGTCTCAAAAAAAAAAAAAAAAAAAAAAGTTAGAAATTCTATTTTCTGGTTGTATAACCAGGTAGGAGAACAACAACACTGATATTGTAAAATGTTTGTTTCAGATGAGGAATTAACTAATAACATCAGTGGAGACGGAATAACTATAAGAAATTGTGAGGAGATAAAAGAAAAAACGGAGTCAGAAATGCACATGCCTGCTAATAGCCAAGAACACAAAACAGTTCAGAATTTTGGAAAAAAACAAAGTTTCTTAAAAACGGCCTGCAACCTAGGTTTGTATTCCTATAATTGTATAGGTTAAAGTTTACAAAATCAAGTACAGCAATTCGGTCTACTTCAAGGAATTTCTAAACTTTCAGATATATTGTTTCTTTTTGTGGTTATTCACTGACTTATATGACTATTTCAGTGATATTTGTTGTTAAGGCACCACTTGAGAATCCGATAATCTTTAAATATATTCATGTCATACTTCTGTCTATGACTTCTAATTTATCATATTAGAGGAGATAAGGTAAACTGAAGACACAACAAGAATATTCAGTGGGGACAGCAGGCATTAAATGTGTCAGATTCTTTAGATACTTCCATTCAGCCCTTTTAACATAAGGGAAATCAAAGAAACATAGCCATTATTTTGTTTTGTGTCAGATGAATGAACTGTGTGTGTTTCACAGTATGGACAAGCTAAGCATCCTTTGATAGTTCTTGAAGATAGTTCTGCCATAAACAATAGGCTGGACCACTTCAGGTTAAACATTATTCACTGTTGATTTATATACTGTCAAGAGGTAGGAAGAACACTGAATTAGGCATTCTCTATGAATATTCTTTCATTTTCCCCCCTCTCATGTAAACTGAAATCCTTCTTATACATACTTCCTATAGTGGATTGAATGCTAGCCCCCCAAAACGTGCCCTGTCCTAATCCCTGTAGTTTTCGACTATTACCTTATATAGTACAAGCATGACTGTTACCTTCTTCAAGTTAAGAACCCTAAGATAAGGAGATCATCCTGGATTATCCAGGTGGGCCCTAAATCTAATTACTGTGTCCTTATGAGAGAAAGAAAGGGAGATTTGAAACATACAGAAGAGATGATGAGATGAAGGCAAAGGAGCAATGTAGCCACAGCCAAGGAAGCCAAGGAATGCTGACCGCCATCAGAAGTTGGAAGAGGCACAGCAAGATTCTCTCCTAGAGCTTCCACAGGGAGTACAGCCCCATTGACACTTTGATTTTGGATTTCTGGTTTCCAAATTATGAGAGAACACATTCTGTTGTTTTAAGTCACCCAGTTTGTGGTAATTTGTTACAGCTACCACAGGAAACTTCACACCTCTCTAGCAGCACTTAATCATATTTAAATGTAATTTTTAAGATGTCTATTATTCCACCAGACTGTAAGCCACTTGAGCAGAGAATTGAACTGTTCCAGAAGTAAGAATTTTAGACAGTGGCATCTGGGATTCCCTAAAACAATGGCAGTCTTACCTCCTGCTGATCACCCGACAGTGAATTCAACTATATCCGAGTTCTGCCACATTCCCCTCACACTCCACAGATTTTCAGTTA
The DNA here is from genome assembly GCF_002776525.5 of Piliocolobus tephrosceles. Classification (NCBI taxonomy): domain Eukaryota; kingdom Metazoa; phylum Chordata; class Mammalia; order Primates; family Cercopithecidae; genus Piliocolobus; species Piliocolobus tephrosceles. The sequence continues at coordinate 45,580,535 of NC_045437.1, forward strand.
GGATTTTAGTTTTCCTCACTAAAATATGAATGAACAGATAGTCAAAGATCGACAAGTATTTGCAGAAAACACCAATGTGAAAGATATCAAAGTAAACTAAGCAGACCAAAAGAACCCAGAAGAAACAGAAACTATATAAAAATCAAGAAACATCTACATTTTTTTCCCAAAAAGGTATAAACAAGAGGAAACAATAAGAGAACAATACAGAGCTTTTAGTTGTTTAAAACAGAAATTTAAATAAATAGATAATATATAGATATCTGTAGCAGGGTTACAAGGCAAAGCTTTACAAGTCTACTAAGGACAAAAAAAAGAAAAAGCTGAAAATAGGAGAGAAAAGATAAGAAAATTAAAGATCACTCTAGGAAATCCAGGGAGAACAGCGGGTGAACAGTAGAAGACATCATTAAAGAAAGAATACAAGAAATGAGATAGGCATTTCCATATTGAAAGTACCACTTAGTGTCTGTACAGTGAACAAGGCACCTCACTGAAATTTCAGAACAGGAATAAAGAAAAGATCCTGAAAGCTTCCGAGAAGAAAACACTGGTCACATAAAAATGGAGAGAAATCTAAGTATTTAATAGCATTATGCTTATTAATAGTAACATCAGATTCCAAACTACAGAGGAGTTTTTGAAGAGGTTTAGCATTCCTTTTGAATTTCTGTCAGATTTTGTTATTTTAAATTTTTAGTCAATGCTGTACAAACTTATGATGTTAGTAACACTGAGAAGTTTATGAATTTTTCCTCCAAAATGTGTATTACATGGCTACCTTCTTTGCTGCAAACACACCAGAAACAATAATTTATACCATCCACAGTAAGAATTATTTGAGAATTGTTGTTGTTGTTGTTGTTTGAGACAGGGTCTTGTCTGTCATGCAGGCTAGAGAGCAGTGGCACAATCACAGTTCACTGCAACCTTGACCTCCCAGGCTCACATGCTTCTCCCACCCCAGCATCCCTCAGTAGCTGGGACTACATGCCACCAAACCCAGCTAATTTTTAAAATTTTTTTAAGAAATGGGATCTCCCTATGTTGCCCAGACTAGTCTCAAACTCCTCTGGCCTCAGCCTCCCAAAGTGCAAAGATTACAAGTGTGAGGCACTGTGCCCAGCTGGGAGAGATTTTTCTATTCATACTTGCAGTCTGCAGTCCCGCAGTCTTAGATATAATTTTCAAATATATTCTCATATATATATATATGTTTTTAATTCTTCCAATAAAGAATTTTGGATTGCTAATCTCTAAAGAGCAATATGTTTTTGTCTGGGTGCCAGTGGAAGAGATAAATGAGACTGTCATTCTTCCCTGTGATTCACATAACCCAAGAATCCATTTTTTAGAGAACAGTTCTCTAATCTTTTTATCTCTTGCCCTGAAACCATATACATGGTTGATGACATTTAGGAAGTAGAGCAAGAAGATTATCCCAAAGTTTAATGCAGTGGTTCTCAAACCTTAGTTTGCATCAGAATTACCTGAAAAGCTTGTTAAAACACAGATTGCTGGGCCCTACCCTCAAAGAATCTGATTCAGTAGGTGTGTTAGTTGTCTCTATTACACACTTACTATCTCATACTTTCTGTAGGTCAGGAATCAGGCATGGCTTAGTTGGGACCTCTAACAGGATTGTTCATAGGCAGCTAAGTGTTGGCCAGGACTGGGGTCTCATCTGAAGGCTCTGCTAGGGAAGGACACACTTTCAAGCTCATGTGATTGTTGGCAGAATTCAATTTCTTAAGGATGGTTGGCTGAGGGCCTCAGTTCCTCACTGGTGATTGGCTGGTGGCCATCCTCAGTTTCTTGCTGGGTGGGCTTCTCCAACATGGCTACTTGCATCATCAAAGCATACAAGCTGAAGGCAATACAGCAAGTCTGCTAGCAGGACAGAAAATGTTACAATCTCTTTTAACCTAATCAGTAAATGAAATACCCTCAGTGTTGAAATATTCTATTGGTTAGAAGCAAGCTATTCAAGAGAAGAAGAGTACACAAAGTCATAAATACCAGATGGCGAGGATCATTAGGAGCCATTTTAGTCTGTCCTCCAAAGTAAGTTTGGAGTAGACTGGGGAATTTGCATTTCTAACAAGTTTCCTCCATGGTGCTGATACCACTGATTTAACAAATATTTTCCGTTTCATCACCCTATCCATTTATTTTGCTTTGCATCTCAATCTGAAGCTTCTCTAATGCAGTTTCTTTGTTTCTTTTCTTTCTTTTTTTTTTTTTTCTTTTTTTTTTTTTTTTTGAGACGGAGTCTATCTCTGTCTCCCAGGCTGGAGTGCAGTGGCTCAATCTTGGTTCAGGGCAACTTCCACATCCCAGGTTCTAGTGATTCTCCTCCCTCAGTCTCCACAGTAGCTGTGATTATGGGCATCCACCACCATGCCAGGCTAATTTTTGTATTTTTAGTAGAATGCTCGGATTACAGACATGAGCCACTGTGCCTGGCCCTGATGCAGTTTCTACAGAAAACAAACCTTCAGGTTCCTGGCTTTGGGTTGGAGATCTGGGATAAGAGGAGTGGTTGCTAGTCAATTGATGGTTGGGGAAGGAAACTCAGAGTCCCAACTTTTCTATGTAAAAGATCTTATATAAAAGATATTAATCAACTGCCCAGCCCCTTCCCCCACTGTTCCACACACCTGCCTTCTGTAGTGCCTCATGTCCCCAAGTGTGGAGTGCTTGAGTTCAGGCTGGCTCTCTCTCTACAATTCCCTTGTGTTGGAGCATTCCCCACTCTGCCAAGTCAGTTCACTCTTCTCCATCATTGACTTTCTAATCCCCCCAAATTGGTTGAAGTCTTTGTCCTTTATTGTCTCCTCTTTTTTTTTTTGACATGGTACTTTAAAATTTCTTTTACTGTCATTTTAGCATGGTTTTGGCAGGAAATAGGGGGAAAACATGATCAGTTCATTACTTTTAGTTCCAGCTTAAGTCTGTATAACTTGTATTGCAAGGAAGAGATTTAAAAAACAAAATCTTTGGTTAATGATCTTGTACAGCACATTTTGTGAAAGAAAAATAGAAAACCATAGTCCATAGTTTGGTACTCGGCACCTATGTCATCAGGAATACACCCACTGAGATACAGAATGGCTGTAGAAAGAGGATTTTTTATAATATCTCAGTTTATCTTAAAAATAATCATTGTTAAAGGACTACTGAGAATGAGATGAGTGTAGATAGAACTGAAGCAAGTTAATTTATTTTGATCAAGTGATAGAGTGATTAACCAACTGCTAGAATGAATGCAAAGTAATGTGCTTAGATGTTCTATTATGTCTTCACAAATTATATATTAAAACAATAACAGCAATGATAACATTAATTGATATAAGTTTCTGTGTAGTGTGATATTTTGAGGAGGTTGTTATGTATTTTTTAAGATCCTTTATAACAATCAGTACTTGGCAGAAAATAAACCTCTTGTTTGGCAAATTTACAGGAATGAAAACAGGTGGGATCAACAAGAGGCATGCCAGAGGGGAAAGCCAGCTTCATTTAGCTGCCAGAAGAGGAAATCTGTCCCTAGTGAAAGCCCTGATAGAATCTGGAGCAGATGTGAATCTAAATGATAATGCAGGTTTGGATCCTTTTAATTTAATTACCTTAATAATTGGAACTCACTGAAATACACATTTCAACACCTCCTGCTCCCTCCAATTTGTTCCTGGCTGATATGTAAGTGATAACTTTGAACAATATTTTTTATATTACATTAGTGTTTAGTTGAATACTAAGATTTATCATTGTTAATAGACCTTTTTCCTTTGAAATAGTTTTTAACATCCATTTGGGAGCATCAGAGAGGGTAAACAGAATGGGGAGTAAAGGAAGTTAGGCCTTTTCCTTGGAAGCCTCAAGTTTATCCTGCAACTTTGGTCAGAATGCAGAGTTTTCTCATTCTCCTATCCGTTCTTCTCTTTTCTCCTCCTTTTGTACTGTTCCTTTTTCCTCTCTTTCTTTATTTTTATTCTAAAACTCTGAAAAATTTACCCAACGTTTTGCTTAAGCACAAAAGAATCTTATCTGAAGAATTCCACAGGGAAAAACTCACAGGTTAATTAAACCACGTGTCATTTTAAAGAGAAATGTGACAATGCAAAGATACACATGGGAAAGTCAGACGTTTTAATATCTGAGTTGAAACAAATCAAAATGAGTAGTATTTACTCTCATTATGTTTTGCATTCTGTGAGTCTTTTGCTTTGGCACTTATATCAACAAATGTTTGTGATGAGATCAATTTGTTTTCAAAAATGAAACATAAATTTTGAGCCCATACTTTTTAGTATTATTTCTTGTTCAATACTTATTATATGTATATGAATCAATATGGATATTCCATTAATGCAACAAAACCTTAGTAATACAGATATTACATGAGTATTGATCTGCATGAAGCAGGATTTTTTTCTTCTTTTTCTTTTTTTAGGTTGGACACCACTTCATGAGGCATCTAATGAAGGATCTATTGATGTAGTTGTAGAGTTATTAAAAGCTGGTGCTAAGGTTAATTGTGCAAATATAGATGGAACTCTGCCCTTACATGATGCTGTTGCAAACAACCATTTAAAGGTACAGTGCACATCACATTAAGATCTTACTACTATTTCTTAGGAAAATGAATGAAGAAAATGAAGATGTTTTAAACTGAGAACTAAAATGATTCTGTAAAACAAGTGATTTTTTAAAAACCTGCTTCAAATTACACATGAAGATGCAATAATATATATGGATTAGAAAATCTATGTATCTTAATGAATCATTTTTCCATTATTTCTTTATCACAAAATTCATGCGAGTCAGAAGCGAGTAAAAGTAAACACAGGCCATAAATCTAATACATTATATTTTTAATTGTCTAAGACAATTTGCTGTTGTGCACAGAAGAGTCTAATTATAGTGATGATATGTGTGACAGCTAGATTTTTTTAACTCAAAATTTCTCAGTGGGTTGGGGTAAAAACATGAATTGTTTGTTTTCAGGGTGTTTGTTGTATCTTTTTCTCCTTTGTTTTTCTTTGTCAAGCAGCCATTGTAAAAATATCGCAAGAAAAGATTATAAGGGTCATTATTTCAATGACACTGAATTTCAAATCTGGACCTTAAGATTCTTTAGATGTTTACACTCATCTTTTTGTTTGACAAATCATAGGAGAAAACCCTTATTATTATCAATAGGCAATATAGACTTCAGTAATTTTTTTATTGTTAGTATTTATTTTACAATAAAATTTTTAATTAAAATCTTTTTTTATTATTAAAATAAAAAAGTTCTAAGTACATGTGCACATGTGCACAACGTGCAGGTTTGTTACATAGGTATATATGTGCCATGTTGGTGTGCTGCACCCATCAACTTGTCATTTACATTAGGTATATCTCCTAATGCTATTCCTCCCCTCTACCCCCACCCCATGACAGGCACTGGTGTGTTATGTTCCCCACCCTGTGTCCAAGTGTTCTCATTGTTCAGTTCCCACCTATGAGTGAGAACATGTGGTGTTTGGTTTTCTGTCCTTGTGACAGTTTGCTCAGAATGATGGTGTCCAACTTCATCCATGTCCCAACAAAGGACATGAACTTATCCTTTTTTATGGCTACATAGTATTCCGTGGTGTATATGTGCCACATTTTCTTAATCCAGTCTATCATTGATGGACATTTGGGTTGGTTCCAAGTCTTTACTATTGTGAATAGTGCCACAATACACATACCTGTGCATGTGTCTTTATAGCAGCATGATTTATAATCCTTTGGGTATATACCCAGTAATGGGATGACTAGGTCAAATGGTATTGCTAGTTCTAGATCCTTGAGGAATTGCGGTTTTCCACAACGGTTGAACTAGTTTACAGTCCCACCAACAGTAAAAAAGTGTTCCTATTTCTCCACATCCTCTCCAGCACCTGTTGTTTCCTGACTTTTCAATGATTGCCATTCTAACTGATGTGAGATGGTATCTCATTGTGGTTTTGATTTGCATTTCTCTGATGGCCAGTGATAATGAGCATTTTTTCATGTATCTGTTGGCTGCATAAATGTCTTCTTTTGAGAAGTGTCTGTTCATATCCTTTGCCCACTTTTTGATGGCGGTGTTTGATTTTTTCTTGTAAATTTGTTTAAGTTCTTTGTAGATTCTGGATATTTGCCATTTGTCAATGGGTAGATTGTAAAAATTTTCTCCTATTCTGTAGATTGCCTGTTCACTCTGATGGTAGCTTCTTTTGTTGTGCAGAAGCTCTTTAGTTTAATTAGATCCCATTTGTCAATTTTGACTTTTGTTGCCATTGCTTTTGGTGATTTAGTCATGAAGTCCTTGCCCATGCCTATGTATGGTATTGCCTAGGTTTTCTTCTAGGGTTTTTATGGTTTTAGGTCTAACATTTAAGTCTTTAATCCATCTTGAATTAATTTTTGTATAAGGTGTAAGGAAGGGATCCACTTTCAGCTTTCTACATATGGCTAGCCAGTTTTCCCAGTACCATTTATTAAATAGGGAATCCTTTCCCCATTTCTTGTTTTTGTCAGGTTTGTCAAAGATCAGATGGTTATGGATGTGTGGTGTTATTTCTGAGGCCTCTGTTCTATTCCATTGGTCTGTATATCTGTTTTGATATCAGTACCATGCTGTTTTGGTTACTGTAGCCTTGTAGTATAGTTTGAAGTCAGGTAGCGTGATGCCTCCAGGTTTGTTCTTTTTGCTTAGGATTGTCTTGGCAATGCTGGTTCTTTTTCGGTTCCATATGAACTTTAAAGTAATTTTTTCCCAATTCTGTGAAGAGTCATTGGTAGCTTAATGGGGATGGCATGGAATCTATACATTACCTTCGGCAGTATGGCCATTTTTGCGATCTTGATTCTTCCTATCCATGAACATGGAACGTTCTTCCATTTGTTTGTGTCCTCTTTTATTTCATTGAGCAATGGTGTGTAGTTCTCCTTGAAGAGGTCCTTCACATTCCTTGTAAGTTGGATTCCTAGGTATTTTATTCTCTTTGAAGCCATTGTGAATGGGAGTTCACTCATGATTTCGCTCTCTGTTTGTCTGTTATTGGTATATAGGAATGCTTGTGATTTTTGCATATTGATTTTGTATCCTGAGACTTTGCTGAAGTTGCTTATCAGCTTAAGGAGACTTTGGACTGAGAAGATGAGGTTTTCTAAATATACAATCATGTCACCTGCAAACAGGGACAATTTGACTTCTTCTTTTCCTATTTGAATACCCTTTATTTCTTTCTCCTTCCTGAGTGCCCTGACCAGAACTTCCAACACTATGTTGAATAGGACTGGTGAGAAAGGACATCCCTGTCTTGTGCCAGTTTTCAAAGAGAATGCTTCCAATTTTTGCCCATTCAGTATGATATTGGCTGTGGGTTTGTCATGTATAGCTCTTAGTATTTTGAGATACGTCCCATCAGTACCTAGTTTATTGAGAGTTTTTAGCATGAAGCGCTGTTGAATTTTTTTTTTTTTTTTTTTTTTTGAGACGGAGTCTTGCTCTGTCACCCAGGCTGGAGTGCGGTGGCCGGATCTCGGCTCACTGAAAGCTCCGCCTCCCAGGTTTACACCATTCTCCTGCCTCAGCCTCCCGAGTAGCTGGGACTACAGGCGCCCGCCACCTTGCTCGGCTAGTTTTTTTGCATTTTTTAGTAGAGACGGGGTTTCACCGTGTTAGCCAGGATGGTCTCGATCTCCTGACTCGTGATCTGCCCATCTCGGCCTCCCAAAGTGCTGGGATTACAGGCTTGAGCCACCACGCCCGGCCGCGCTATTGAATTTTGTCACAGGCCTTTTTTGCATCTATTGAGATAATCATGTGGTTTTTGTCTTTGGTTCTGTTTATATGATGGTTTACGTTTATTGATTTGCATAGGTTGAACCAGCCTTGCATCCCAGGGATGAAGCCAACTTGATCATGATGGATAAGCTTTTTGATGTGCTGCTGGATTCAGTTTGCCAGTATTTTACTGAGGATTTTGCATTGATGTTCATCAGGGATATTGGTCTAAAATTCTCTTTTTTTGTTGTGTCTCTGCCAGACTTTGGTATCAGGACGATGCTGGCCTCATAAAATGAGTTAGGGAGGATTCCCTCTTTTTCCATTGATTAGAATAGTTTCAGAAGGAATGGTACCAGGTCCTCTTTGTACCTCTGGTAGAATTAGCCTATGAATCTGTCTGGTCCTGGACTTTTTTTGGTTGGTAAGCTATTAATTATTGCCTTCAGAGCCTGTTATTGGTCTATTCAGGGATTCAGCTTCCTCCTTGTTTAGTCTTCAGAGGGTGTATGTGACCAGGAATTTATCCATTTCTTCTAGATTTTCTAGTTTATTTGCAGAGAGGTATTTATAGTATTCTCTGATGGTAGTTTGTATCTGTGGGATCATTGGTAATATTCCCTTTATCATTTTTTATTGCATCTATTTGATTCTTTTCTCTTTTCTTCGTTATTAGCATTGCTAGCAGTCTATGAATTTTGTTGATCTTTTCAAAAAACCAGCTCCTGGATTCATTGATTTTTTGAAGAGTTTTTTGTATCTCCTTTTCCTTCAGTTCTCCTCTGATCTTAGTTATATCTTGCCTTCTGCTAGCTTTTGAATGTGTTTGCTCTTGCTTCTCTAGTTCTTTTAATTGTGATGTTAGGGTGTCAATTTTAGATCTTTCCTGCTTTCTCTTATGGGCATTTAGTGCTATAAATTTCCCTCTACAAACTGCTTTAAATGTGTCCCAGAGATTCTGGTATGTTGTGTCTTTGTTCTCACTGGTTTCAAAGAATATCTTTATGTCTGCCTTCAATTCGTTATGTACCCAGTAGTCATTCAGGAGCAGGTTGTTCAGTTTCCATGTAGTTGAGCAGTTCTGAGTGAGTTTCTTAATCCTGAGTTCCAGTTTGATTGCACTGTGGTCTGAGAGACAGTTTGTTATAATTTCTGTTCTTTTACATTTGGTGAGGAGTGCTTTACCTAGAACTATGTGGTCAATTTTGAAGTAAGTGTGATGTGGTGCTGAGAAGAATGTATATTCTGTTGATTTGGGGTGGAGAGTTCTGTAGATGTCTATTAGGTCCACTTGGTGCAGAGCTGAGTTCAATTCCCGGATATCCTTGTTAACTTTCTGTCTCATTGATCTTTCTAATGTTGACAGTGGGGTGTTAAATTCTCCCATTATTATTATGCAGGAGTCTAAGTCTCTTTGTAGGTCTCTAAGGACTTGCTTTATGAATCTGGGTGCTCCTGTATTGGGTGCATATATATTTAGGATAGTTAGCTCTTCTTGTTGAATTGATCACTTTACCATTATGTAATGGCCTTCTTTGTCTCTTTTGATCTTTGATGGTTTAAAGTCTGTTTTATCAGAGACTAGAATTGCAACCCCTGCTTTTTTTTTGTTTTCCATTTGCTTGGTAGATCTTCCTCCATCCCTTTATTTTGAGCCTATGTGTGCCTCTGCCCGTGAGATGGGTCTCCTGAATACAGCACACTGTTGGCTCTTGACTCTTTTTCCAATTTGCCAGTCTGTGTCTTTTAACTGGAGCATTTAGCCCATTTTCATTTAAGGTTAATATTGTTATGTGTGAATTTGATCCTGTCATTATGATGTTAGCTGATTATTTTGCTGGTTAATTGGTGCAGTTTCTTCCTAGCATCAATGGTCTTTACAATTTGACATGTTTTTGCAGTGGCTGGGACCAGTTGTTCCTTTCCATGTTTAGTGATTCCTTCAGGAGCTCTTGTAAGGCAGTCCTGGTGGTGACAAAATCTCTCAGCATTTGCTCGTCAAGGATTTTATTTCTCCTTCATTTATGAATCTTAGTTTGGCTGGATATGAAATTCTGGGTTGAAGATTCTTTTCTTTAAGAATGTTGAATATTGGCCCCCACTCTCTTCTGGCTTTTAGAATTTCTGCTGAGAGATCCGCTGTTAGTCTGATGGGCTTCCCTTTGTGGGTAACCCGACCTTTCTCTCTGGCTGCCCTTAACGTTTTTTCCTTCATTTCAACTTTGGTGAATCTGACAATTATGTGTCTTGGAGTTGTTCTTCTCAAGGAGTATCTTTATGGCATTCTCTGTATTTCCTGAATTTGAATGTTGTCCTGCCTTGCTAGGTTGGGGAAGTTCTCCTGGATAATCTCCTGCAGAGTGTTTTCCAGCTTGGTTTCATTCTCCCTGTCACTTTCAGGTACACCGATCAGACGTAGATTTGGTCTTTTCACGTAGTCCCATATTTCTTGGAGGCTTTGTTTGTTTCTTTTTACTCTTTTTTCTCTAAAATTCTCTTCTCGCTTCATTTCATTCATTTGATCTTCAATCACTGATACCCTTTTTCCACTTGATCGAATTGACTACTGAAGCTTGTGCATGTGTCATGTACTTCTCGTGCCATGGTTTTCAGCTCCATCAGGTCATTTAAGGTCTTCTCTACGCTGTTTATTCTAGTTAGCCATTTGTCTAATCTTTTTTCAAGGTTTTTAGCTTCTTAGCTATGGGTTCGAACATCCTGTAGCTCGAAGAAGTTTGTTATTACCAATCATCTGAAGCCGTCTTCTCTCTACTCGTCAAAGTCATTCTCTGTCCAGCTTTGTTCTATTGCTGGCAATGAGCTCTGTTCCTTTGGAGGAGAAAAGGTGCTCTGATTTTTAGAATTTTCAGCTTTTCTACTCTGGTTTCTCCTCTCTTTGTGGTTTTATCTGCCTTTGGTCTTTGTTGATGGTGATGTACAGATGGGGTTTTGATGTGGCTGTCCTTTCTGTTTGTTAGTTTTCCTTCTAACAGTCAGGACCCTCAGCTGCAGGTCTGTTGGAGTTTGCTGGAGGTTCACTCCAGACCCTGTTTGACTGGGTATCACCAGCAGAGGCTGCAGAACAGCAAATATTGCAGAACAGCAAATGTTGCCGCCTGATCCTTCCTCTGGAAACTTCGTCTCAGTGGGTCACCTGGCCATATGAGATGTCAGTCAGCCTCTATTGGGAGGTGCCTCCAAGTTAGGCTACTTGGGGGCAGGGACCCACTTGAGGAGGCAGTCTGTCCGTTCTCAGATCTCAAAGTCCATACTGGGAGAACCACTACTCTCTTCAAGCTGTCAGATAGGGACATTTAAGTCTGCAGAAGTTTCTGTTACCATTTTTTCAGCTATGCCTTGCCCCCAGAGGTGGAGTCTACAGAGGCAGGCAGCCCTCCTTTAGCTGTCGTGGGCTCCACCCAGTTCGAGCTTCCCAGCCACTTTGTTTACCTTCTCAAGTCGCAGCAATGGCAGGTGCCCCTCCCCCAGCCTCGCTGCCGCCTTGCAGTTCAATCTCAGACTGCTGTACTAGCAGTGAGTGAGGCTCCATGGGCGTGCGACCCTTTGAGCCAGGTGCTCATATAATCATATATGATTATATAATCATATAATCTTCTGGTGTGCTGTTTGCTAAGACCATTGAAAAAGCGCAGTATTAGGGTGGGAGTATCCCAAGTTTCCAGGTACTGTCTGTCATGGCTTCCCTTGGCTGGGAAAGGGAATCCCTGACCCCTTGCACTTCCTGGGTGAGGCAGTGCCCAGCCCTGATTTGGCTCATGCTCTGTGGGCTTCACCCACTGTCCAACAAGCCCCAGTGAGATGAACCCGGTGCCTCAGTTGGAAATGCAGAAATCACCCGTCTTCTGCGTCACTCACACTGGGAGCTGTAGACTGGAGCTGTTCCTATTCGGCCATCTTGGAACCTCCTCAGTAATAATTATTGGTTTGAAAAAATACTTAAGGAAACCATCAAGAACAATATAAAAAATTCCTTGGATCCCTCATTGATACCTATTTATCTGTCTCTGTATATTTTACAAGCCTGGCAACTTTTTAATATAATTTTGTGAAAGTATATTCTTGCTGTTTTCATCCTACACCTAGCCATGTGGAGGATGTTATTACTGGACTTATGATTTGCTAAGAGATGTGAATCAATGATTAAGAATATACCAGAGTGAGTGGACTAATGTCTGATGTGGTTTCTTTTGGCTAAAAGAAGCTGTATGAGTTTGTTCTTGTATTGCTATAGAAAACTACCTGAAGCTGGATACTTTATGAAGAAAAAAGTTTAGATTGACTCACAGTTCTGCAAGCTATACGGGAAGCATGGCTGTGGAGACCTCAGGAAACTTAAAATCATGGCAGAAGGTGAAGTGTAGTAGGCACTTATTCACATGGCAGAGCAGGAGACAGAGAGGGAAGGGGATGATGCTACACACTTTTAAACAACCAGATCTTGTGAGAACTCTATCAAGAGACTACACTAGGGGGACGGGGCTAAACCATTAGAAACCACCCTCATGATCCAGTCACCTCCCACCAGTCCCCACCTCCAACTCTGGGGATTACAATTCGACATGAAATTTGAGTGGGGAGTCAAAGCCAAACCATGTTAGAAGCCCTTTGGCCTTTACGGTATTTAAATTTAAAAAGAACAGACATTATCAAGATCATATGGTCACAAAATGGAAGAAAGCAAACAGAATTATTAAAGTGATGAAACTGCTGGTTTTTTGTAGAGGGAAAAGGCCACTTAAAGTGAAACTAGTTGGCCAGTCGCAGTGGCTCATGCCTGTAATCCCAGCACTTTGGGAGGCTGAGGTGGGCGGATCATGAGGTCAGGAGATCAGGATCATCCTGGCTAACACGGTGAACCCCCATCTCTACTAAAAATACAAAAACAAATATTAGCCGGGCGTGGTGGCATGTGCCTGTAGTCTCAGCTACTTGGGAGACTGAGGCAGGAGAATGGCTGAACCTGGGAGGTGGAGCTTGCAGTGAGCCAAGATCACGCCACTGCACTCCAGCCTGGGCAACGGAGCCAGACTCCATCTCAGAAAAATAAATAAATAAATAAATGAATAAGTAAATAAATAAGTAAATAAATAAAATAAAGTGAAACCACTTAATGATCAAAATTTCACAGTGGGAAAATCAGGTTTTTCGACATTAGCCTGAGGAATGCCACATAAAAGAAAAAGGAAGTTAATTTTCTTATTTGTGTTTGTGTTGGAGGTCACCAGCTTCACCCCTACCTTTGGAGACTTGTTAGAAGGACTTACAGAACTTAGTATGTTGTACTCAAGGCTGAGATTTATTACAGCAGTGTAATAAGGATACACATCCAGATCATAAGAGAAAAAGACACAGGTAGAACCTGTGAGGTATCAGTTTGAAGGTTTTCTTATGCTCTCTTCCTCATGAAGAGCCACACCTGGGAGACTTGTTAGAAGGACTTGCAGAACTTAGTGTGTTGTACTCATGGCTGAGGTTTATTACAGCAGTGTAGTAAGGATACACATCCAGATCATAAGAGAAAAAGACATAGGTAGAACCTGGAGGTATTAATGTGAAGGTTTTATTATGCTCTCTTCCTCATGAAGAGCTTAATCTACCCCCAGCAGTGAAAATGTAGCAATATATATGTTATGGTTCCACCCAGGGAAGCTCATTAGAGATTCAGTGCTCAAGATTTTATTGTAGGTACCCTTTGCCTAGCACATACCAAAATCCCAAACTCCCAGAAGCATAAACCACATTGCTTGTGTAGAGAGTTTAAGCGCAATGAGTCACCCTTATCAGGCGGCATTTTATATCAGTGTAGTATACTGTTTACAATCCAAGTTCACAGGTGCCAGCTAATGGCCACCCTTGCAAGCGGTCTGTCAGGATGACAGTTTCAGGCCTTCTATGTTAACTCTTTTCTAAACAGTGTTATATTTAGGTTCTAATTGAAATGTATACTAATTTCTAGAATAGCAATATGCTGAATAAAGTTTGTTTTATTGGCCTAATTTTTCTGGCAAAGTTGTATGACAGCACATGGGACATCCTTTATCTCACAGTTGATTTTTGCATCATGATGTCAAGGAAGATTGTGAGTGGAAAAAATGTGAACTCAAACTATGTTTTTTCCTAGTCTCTCAATAACGACAGTCAACACAGAAGACTTCTGTGACCACATGTGTGAGAGTTTCTCCCTACACCCCAAGCAAGCAATCAGTTCTGTAGCAGATGCCAGCTAGGTGTGACAAAAAGAGAAATGAGACTATTAGAAACAAAAATCAACCGGGTAGATTTAAACCCAGCCTTACAGATAATCATTTTAAATGTAAATGACCTAAATGCTCCAATTAAAAAGCAGAGACACATTGGATAAAGAAGCAATACTCAATTAAATGTGGCATACAATAAACTCACTTTAAACATAAAGGCACATAGCCAGGCATGGTGATTCACACCTGTAATCCCAATATTTCGAAAGGCTGAGGTGGGAGGATCATTTGGGCCCAGTAGTTCAAGACCAGCCTGGGCAACATAGTGAGAACCTATCTCTAAAAAGAAAAACAAACAAACCTCTCTCCTCTCTCCTCTTCTTTCTCTCTCTCTCTCTCTCTCTGTCTTTCTCTCTCTCTCTCTCTCTCTCTCTGTGTCTGTGTGTGTGTGTGTGCATATGCACAGATAAGTTGTAAGTAAATTAAGTAAGTTTATGGAAAAACATATGCTATGCAAACAATAATCAAAAGAAAGAGTGGCTTTGGTAACTGATATGCTTAAGGCTTTGTGTCCCCACCCAAATCTCATCTTGAATTATAATGCCCTATAATCCCCATAATCCCCACATGTCAAGGAAGAGACCAGCTGGAGGTAATAGGATCACGGGGGCAGTTTCTTCCATGCTGTTCTCATGATAGTGAGTGGGTTCTCATTAGAGCCGATGGTTTTATAAGTGTTTGATAGTTCCTCCTATGCTCATTCTCCTTCCGCTGCTGTGTGAAGAAGGTGCCTTGCTTCTTCTTTGCTTTTTGCCATAATTGTAAGTTTCCTGAGGCCTCCCTGGCCATGCTGAACTGTGAGTGAATTAAACCTCTTTCCTTTATAAATTACCAGTTTTGAGCAGTTCTTTATAGCAGTGTGAAAACAGACTAATACAGTAACATAAGACAAAGTAAAATTTAAAGCAAGTAATATTTCCAGGGATAAAGAGACATATTTCATAATTATAAAGCGGACAGTTCACCAGAAAGACATAACAATTCTAAAAGTGTGTGAACAAGAAAACAAATTTCAAATACATGAATAAATAGAATGGAAATGAAAATAAACAAATTCACAATTATAGTTGAAGACTGCAATTCTTTTAATAAATTATTTGTGAAGTGTACACCCAGGATATAGAAGGCTTGAACAATATTATCAGCCGTGCTACCTACTTGACATTTGTTGAAGATGCCAATAACAATGGCAGAAAATCCATTCTTTTCAAGAGCTTACAGAACATTCACCAATATAGACCACATGTTGGACCATAAAACAAGTTTTAATAAATTTAAGATACATGAAATCATACAAAGTATGTTCTTTCGCCAAAATGAAATGCAATGACTAATTAGTAACCAAAAGATTTCTAGGAAATCCCAACATATTTAGAAATTAAACTGTATACATCTGAATAACTCATGGATCACAGAAGAAATCACAAGATAAATTAGTAAGTATTTTGAACTGAATTAATATATCAAAATTTATGGGATTTAATGAAACTAGTATTTATATGGAAATGTAAAACTTCAGTGCTTATGATAGAAAAAAATATAAATTCAGTGACTTCAGGTTTGACCTTACAAAGCTTGAAAAACAAAAAAGGAGTAAAATAAGTAGAGACAATATACAACAATGAAATGTAAAACAGACAATAGAGAAAATTAACAAATGCAAAAGTTAGTCTTTAAAAAGATGAATAAAGTTTACAAACCTTTTGCCAGATTTTAAACAAGACCTAAAGAAGACATAGATTACCAATATCAAGAATTAGGGGACATCACTATAGATCATACAGAAAATAAAAAGTTAAAAAGGGATTATTATTACAACCTTATGCCACTAAATTTAACAACTTAAATAAAATGGGCAAATTCCTTGAAAGCACCTACCAAAGCTTACCCACAAAGAAAAAAAATAGCCCTTATAACCCTATATATAGGAAAGATAATGAGTTGGTGGTTTAAAAACCTTTTCAAAAAGGAAGTTCCAGGTGCAGGTAGTTTCACTGATAAATTTTACCAATAATTGAGGAAGAAACAAATAAGCCATACACAAACTCTTCCAGAAAAGTGAAAAGGATGCACTTCCCAAGTGATTTTATGAGGCTAGTATTATTTTTATACCAAAACCAGCCAAAGGCATTACAAAAACCCAAAACTACAGACCAATATCCTTTAAGGACACAGATGCAAAAATCCTTAAAATATTAACATGTTGAATCCAGTACTATATACATACAAATATTACATGACCAAATGGAGTTAGTCACAGAATATGATTAGTTTATTATTTCAAAATCAATGTGGTTTACCAAATTAACAGATTAAAAATGAAAAACTACTTCATTTCAATACATGCAGAGAAGGCACTTCAAAAAAGTTAGTACTCATTCATGATTAAAAGAAAAAAAGCTCAGTAAACCAAGAATAGATGTATCCTTCCTCAATCTGATAGACAGCACCTTCAAAAAACCTACAGATGACATCAGACTTAATGGTAGAAGATAGAATTTTTTCCCCTAATATCAAGAACATAACAAAGATATCGCCCTCACTTCCTTTATTATTATTATTTTACTTTTGGGATACCTGCAGAACATGCAGGTTTGTTACATAGGTATACATGTGTCATGGTGGTTTTCTGCACCCATCAACCCGTCATCTACATTAGGTATTTCTCCTAATGCTATCCCTCCCCTAGTCCCTCACCCGCTGACAGCCCCCAGTATGTGATGTTCCCTTCCCTGTGTCCATGTGTTTTCATTGTTCAGCTCCCACTTATGAGTGAGAACATGTAGTGCTCTCACCACTTCTAATCAATGTTATGCTGAAGTTTCTAGCCAGTGCAGTAATGGAAGAAAAATAAATAAAAGACACACATGTATTTGGAAAGTGAAAAGTAAAACTGTCTTTGTTTCATGTAATATGACAATGAAAAACTGCTTCTATTTCATATGACATGATAAAATAATTTACTAGAATTAATAAATGAATCTAACAAGGACTCAACTGTATTTCTCCTTACCAGCAATGAACAATTGGAAGTTGAAAATTTTAAAATACCATTTATCATTATATCAAAAATATTAAATAATTGGGGATAAATGTTACTAAATATGTCCAAGACCTTTACACCTTTACACTGAATACTTCAAAACATTGTTGAGAGTAATTAAAGACGACCTAAATAAATGAAGTGATATATTGTGTTCATGGCTTAGAAGACTCAGTATTTTAATCACATGTCATTTCTACCCAAATTGATCTATAGATTCAGTACAAATACAGTAGTCTTAACAGGAATTTTTGTAGAAATTGTTAGGCTAATTCTAAGATTGATATGGAAATCAAAATAGCTTAAAATAGCTGTGACAAATTTGAAAAAGAATAATATTGGAGGATTTATATTACCTATAGTGTGAAGATATGTATTCCATAGCTATAGTAATCAAGACAATATGTTACTAGCATAAGTTAGATTAGGATTTCTCAACCTTGACATAAATGACATTTGGGGCTGGATATTTCTTTCTTAAAGAGTGCTGTCCTGTACTTATAGGATGTCTCACAGCTTCTCTGACCTCTACTCACTAGATGCCAGAAGCACCCGTATTCTCTAGTTGTGACAACCAAAAAATGTCTCTAGACATTCCTGAATTTATCCTAGGGGACAAAAATCATCCGCAGTTCAGGAGCACTGAGTTTTACTTATAGAACAATTGAACAAAATAAAAGAATTGAGAAATAGACCCTCATATATGTGCTCAGTTAATTTTTTTTTTTTTTTTTTTTTTTGAGACGGAGTCTTACTTTGCCTCCCAGGCTGGAATGCAGTGGCGCAATCTCTGCTTCCTGCAAGCTCTGCCTCCTGGGTTCAGGTGATTCTCCTGCTTCAGGCTCCTAAGTAGCTGGGACCACAGGCACACACCACCACACCCAGCTAATTTTTTTGTATTTTTAGTAGAGATGGGGTTTCACCATATTGGCCAGGCTGGTCTCGAACTCCTCACCTCAGTTAATCTGCCCACCTCAGCCTCCCAATCAGTTGATTTTTAACAACGGTGCAAAGGCAATTCAATACAGAAAGTATACTCTTTTAACAAATAGAATTGAAAACCTTGGATTTCCATTTTTTAAAATGAACCCTTAATTTTCATCATATATAAAATTAAAACTTTTTATATATAAAATTAAAATGGATCATAGCCCCCAAACCCATTTCTCCATCTGCCACACCCCTCAGGGCCTGAGCACACCATACAGAGGTGGGGGAATCACCATGCCCCATTCACCCTTGTTGGCACCGGAGCACTCCTCCTGGGGGCCTAAGGACAGGCTGATCCAACATACCACTACCACTGTAGCTAGCATTCACTCAGAGACAGCACCTGTGGGTCTGGGGACTGGCCCACCCCTCCCATCATAGCCACCAACAGTAGCATAGATGGCTTGGGAGCCAGAGGATTGTCCTGCCACTGCTGCTGTCATCAGCCATGCCATGCTCACTGCCCAGGGGCCTGAAGATTCTCACACCTGCAAAACCCACCACTGTTACTGTCAGCACCCAAGCAAGCTGCTTAGAGGCCCAAGAATTGGTCCACCTGGATTCACTAACACTGATGCCAGCATATACCTTCCTGGGGCCCAAGGACAGGCATGCTCAGTCCACTGTTGTCACCCATGGGACTAGAGAACTTGCCCACCTGGTGTACCTGTCTTCAGAAAAACTTCTCCACAGCTCCCACTAACAGTTGCTCCCTAAACCACTGAGGAAATTACAGACACCACTGACACTATTTACAAGTAAAGAAATCCTATAGAAACCACACTACATCACATATCTAGAATCAAAATGCCTTGCCCGGGCAACACAATAGGAACACATCTTTAGGAAAAAGTCCTCTTCTATGAAAGCAAATTTGAAAAATCTGTTAGAACAGGTGCACAGGTGTTAATGTAAGGACACAAGGAATGTGAAAAAGCAAGGAAGTATGGCACCTCCAAAGGGACACAATAATTCTCCAGCAACAAATTCCAGTGAAAAAGAAATTCATAAAGTCCCAGCAAAAGAGTTCAAAATAATAAGAAGCTCAGTGAGATTCAAGAGAATTTTTTAAAAAAATACAAAGAAATAAGAAAAACTCAGGATATGAGTGAAAAATTTAACAAAGAGATAGATATTGTAAAAAAAAAAAAAAAAAAAAAAAGAACCAAATAGAAATTCTGGAACTGAAGGATTCATATAATGAAACACAAAATGCATTCAAAAGTTTCAACAATAGACTATATCAAGCAGAAGAAAGAATTTCAGAACTTGAAGATAGGTATTTTGAAATGACTTCATTAGATAAAAATAAATAAATAAGAATTTTAAATAATGAACAAAGGCTACATGATATATGGGGCACCATGAAGTGACCAAACGTTAGAATTTTCAGCATTCTAGAAGGAGAAAAGAAAATGAAAGGGATAGAAAATCTATTTAATGAAATAATAGCCGAAAAGTTCCCCAGTCTGGCAAGAGATTTAGACATCCAGACACAGGAAGCAAAGCAATCCCCAGACAGAGACAATTCAAAAGGGTCTTCTCTACAGCAATTATAGTCAAACTGTCAAAAGTCAGAGAGAGAAAATTCTAAAAGTAGCAAGAAAAATGCATATAGTCACTTAAGAGAACCTTCATCAGACTAACAGTGGATTTCTCAGCAGAAACCTTGCAGGCCAGGAGAGGACAAGATGATATATTCAAAGTGATAAAAGAATAAAAAGAATACTGTCAACCAAGGACACTATGTTCAGCCAAGTTGTCCTTCACGAATGAGGAAGAAATAAAGTCTCGCAGACAAGCAAAAGCTATGGAAACTCGTCACCACTAGACTGGCCCTACACTTGGAAGCAAAGGATAATATCTACTATCATGAAAACATATGAAAGTATAAACAAAACCCACTGGTAGAGCAAACACAAATAAGGAAGAAAATGGACTTTAATGTTACCACTACAGAAAACCACCAAACCTCAATGATAAATGAAAGAAAAGGAAGGAAGGAAGGAAGGAAGGAAGGAAGGAAGGAAGGAAGGAAG
>NC_045437.1:45600698-45631825 GCF_002776525.5 Piliocolobus tephrosceles
GGAAGGAAGGAAGGAAGGAAGGAAGGAAGGAAGGAAGGAAGGAAGGAGGGAAGGAGGGAGGGAGGGAAGGAAGGAAGGAAGAGAAAGAAATGGAAAAAATATATACAAAACCATAAATCGATTAATAAAATAAGAATAAGCCCTCACATATAAATAATAACCTTGTATGTAAAAGGATTAAATTTTCCACTTACAAAATATAGACTGGTTGAATGGATTTCTTAAAAAAGGAAAAATTTACCCAATGATACACTGCTTACAAGAAACTCATTTCACCTATAAAGACACATAGACAGAAAGCAAAGGAAGGCAAAAAATATTCAATGCAAATGCAAATGAAAAGCAGGCAGGAGTAGCTATACTTATATCAGATAAAACAGACATTAAGTCTAAAACAGCAAAAATACACAAAGAAGGTCATTATGTAATGATAAAGGGATCAATTCATCAAGAGGATGTAATAATTCTAAACACATATGTGCCCAACACTGGGGCATGCTGATATATAAAGCGAAAATTATTAGATCTAAAAGATATAATTCAATACGATAATAGTTGGGGACTTCAAGACTCTACTCTCAGCATAGGATAGATTATCTAGACAGAAAACTAATAGAGAAGCATTGGATTTAAGCTGCATTTTAGACCAAATGAACATTTACAGAACATTTCATCCAATAGATAGAGAATACACATTGTTCTTGTGAACACATGGGACATGCTCCAGGATAGACCATATGTTGGGACACAGAAAAAATCACAACAAATTTTTAAAAAGTGAAATCATATCAAATATTTTCTCAAACCACAATGGAATAAAAGTAGAAATCAATAACAAGAGGAACTTGGAGATGGTACACATACACAGAAATTAAACAGCATGCTCCTGAATGACTATTAGGTCAAAGAAGAAACTAAGAAGGAAATAAAAAATTTCTTGAAAGAAATGAAAATTGAAATACAACATACCAAAACTTAAGAATAGCTAAAGCAGTGCTAAAAAGGAAGTTTATAACACATTCTATCCATGTAACCAGATATCACATAGTTCCCATAAAGATGTACAAATATTGCATATCCATTGTAAATAATGGATCACAGACCTAAATGTAAGAGTTACAATTTCCTAGAAGGAAACATAAGAGAAAACAGTGATTTTGAGGTAGGCAAGGATTTCTTAAGTAGGACATAAAGGACATGAATTCTAAGTGATAAATATTGATAAATTAGACTTCATAAAAATTAAAAACTTATTCTTCAAAAACACTGTTAAGAAAATAAAAAGGCAATGACTTCTGGTTCCAAAATGGTGACATAGAAGCAAGCTGACTTTATTCCTTAGCACAGAAAGCCAAAAACAAATATACAGTGCCAAGATTTTCACCAGTAATACCCCATAACTCAAATATGAAGATGAAACAGTTCCCAGGGCCACAGAGATATGAAAAAAACTCCAAGCAGACAGAAGGCAGTAAGATAATTGGACTTATATGTCTGCCATACCCCTCTCTTCAATTTACCAAGTAGTAAGCACACAGAAAACTTCCCCTCAGTTCACAGTTTCTATGCTGAATAAAGTGAAACTGAGTTGGACAACCAGTTTCTCCACCATTTTGGATTTTCTGGCAGGAGACCTGTCCCTCCTTCAACCCACAGGAAGCATTGGGAGTGCATGAAGGGAAAAATATTCTTGAGAACAGCCAGAGGCAAAGTTAGGGTGGGGCAGAGGCGGGACTACCATTGCCAACCCTGGAAACTCCACTCTATAACTTGGCCAAAGGAGATGCCAAAGCAGAGTGACCGTTCAGCAGCACCACCTTCTGCCTTCTGTAGAAGATTTGTTCCACAGTTTTCTTGGATACAACCCCCTAGCCAGCCTTTCTACACTACTGGATGTCTCCTTTGGGACCTTCCCCATTTGAGACAGGTGACACTCTGATTGTGTTCTTCAACTGAAGCAAACCTGGACATAAAGTGCTGGTGCTGAAAAGAAAGCAGAGAACTAGATGGAATAAATGAAAGAAAATTAACAGGTAAATTACAAAGAATCTCTAATCAAACATATGCAATAAATACCAAAGTAAATCAGATAGAGAAAACTGGAATAAATAATCCTTCAAAGCAAAGATAGACATACATCTACAAGAAGCAGCAGCAAACAGGGAAACATGATCTCTTCAAACAGACAAAGCAAGGAACCAGTGACTGACCCTAAAGAGACAACAATATGTGAACTCTGTGACCAAGAATTCAAAATAGCAGTTTAAAAGAAACTCAGTGATCTCCGAGATAACACAGAAAAGCAATTCATGAATTTAATATAGAAATATGACAGAGATTGAAACAATTTTTTACACCAAACAGAAATCTTGGAACTGAGAAATACATTTGCTGACTTGAAAATTTTGTTAGAGACTCTCGACAGCAGAATGGATCAAGCAAAGGAAAGAAGCAGTGAGCTCCAAGACTGGCTACTTGAAAATACACAGAGAAAAAAGAATGAAAAGGAATGAAGATCATCTACAAGATATAGAAAATTACCTTACAGAATGGGGGAAAATATTTGCAAGCTATTCACCTGACAGCAAATAAAATAATCAACAAATGGGAGCGACAAATGACAGAATGGGAGAGTATATTTGCAAGCTATCTGAGGAGAGATTAATACCAGAATATATAAGCTCAAACAACACAGCCAAAAAAAAGAAAAGCAAATTATCTGATTTTAAAATGGGTAAAAGATCTGAATAGATGTTTTTCAAAAGAAGACATACAAATGGCTAACAGGTATATGAAAAGATGCTCAGCATTACTGATTATCAGAGGAATACAAATGGAAACCACAAAGGATGTCATCTTACCCCAATTAAAGTGGATTTTGTCAAAAAGGGAATAACAGATGCTGTTGAGGATGTGGAGAAAGGTGAATTCTCATACACTGTTGGTGGGAATGTAAATTAATATAGCCACTGTGGAAAACTAGAGGTTCCTTGAAAAACTAAAAATAGAACTACCATATGATCCAGCAATTCCACTACTGGGTGTATATCCAAAAGAAAGAAAACCAATATGTTGAAGCAATATCTATACTCCCATGTTTATTGCAGCACTCTTCACAATAGCCAAAATATGGAATCAACCTAAGTGCCCACCAGTGGATAAATGGTTAAGGAAAATATGGTATATTTAATATTAGCCAATATATGGAATAGCCAAAATATGGAATCAACCTAAGTGCCCACCAGTGGATAAATGGTTAAGGAAAATATGGTATATTTAATGTTAGCCAATATATGGAATAGCCAAAATATGGAATCAACCTAAGTGCCCACCAGTGGATGAATGGTTAAGGAAAATATGGTATATATACACAACAGAATACTATTTAGCTATAAAAAGGAAGGAAATTCTGTCATTTGCAGAAACATGGATGGAATTGGAGGTTATTGTGTTAAGGGAAATAGGCCAAGCACAGAAAAACAAATACTGCAGGTTCTCACTTCTGTTTGGGAGCTAAACAAGTGGAACTCATGAAGATAGATTGGTGGTTACCAGAGTCTGGAAAGTATGGGTTGGGGTGGGGATGAAGAGAGGTTGATTAATGGGTACGGACATACAGTTTGATAGAAGAAATGAGACCTAGTATTTGAAAGATCAGTAGGGTGACTATAGTTTACAATAACCTGTTGTATATTTCAAGATAGCTACAAGAAATTAAAATGTTTCTAGCATAAAGAAAAGACAATTTTTAAGGTGATACATAGCCCAGTTACACTGATTTGACCTTTACAAATTATATAAATGTATTAAACTGTCACATGTACCCTAAAAATATGTACATCTATTGTATATCAATAAAAAATAAAATTAATAAAGAAAAGAAAAAGGTGAACTCTGATTGAGAGCACATATATCTCCCAAAACATACATCTCCTAAAGGACTTGTATCCAGAATGTATACAGAACTGTTAGAACTCAAACAACCTAATAAAAAGTGAGCAAAAGATTAGGACATTTCACCCAAGAAGATACATGAATGGCAAATAAGCACTTAAAAAAGATTCTCAGCAGGCTGGTTATGGCGGCTCACTCCTGTAATCGCAGCACTTTGGGAGGCCAAGGTGAGTGGATCGCCTGAGGTCAGGAGTTCAAGACCAGCCTGACCAACATGGTGAAACTCCATCTCTACCAAAAATACAAAAATTAGCCAGGCGTGGTAGGGCACACCTGTAATCCCATCTACTCGGGAGGATGAGGCAGGAGAATCACTTGAACCCAGAAGGTGGAGGTTGCAGTGAGCCGAGATGGCACCACTGCACTCCAGCCTGGGTGATAGAGCAGATTCTGTTTCAAAAAAAAAAAAAAGATGCTCAGCATCATTAGTCATACCCTCTGGAATGGCTAAAATTTAAAAGACTGAAAATACCAAGTATTGGAGAGATTGCTGGTAGAAATGCAAAATGGAACACTTGGAAAAACAATTTGGCAATTTTTGTTACATGAAATATATTACATATTTACAAAGTATTGGACCACCCCTTGGTGTTTATTTATCTAAGATAAATGAAAGCTTTTTGTCCACACAAAGACTTGTACTAGAGTGGATAGCAGCTTTATTCATAACAGCCTCTAACTGGAAGGGACCCCAAATGTCTATCAACTGATAAATGAATAATTAAGTTGTTAAAAGGAACAAACTTTTTTTTTGAGATGGAGTCTTGTTCTGTCACCCATATTGGGGTGCAGTGTTATGTTCTCTGGTCACTGCAACCTCTGCCTCCTGGGTTCAGACAATTCTCCCGCTTCAGCCTCCCAAGTAGCTGGGATCACAGGCATGCGCCACCAGGCCCAGCTAATTTTTGTATTTTTAGTAGAGACGGGGTTTCAGCATGTTGGCCAGGCTGGTCTTGAACTCCTGACCTCAGGTGATCCACCCGCCTTGGCCTCCCAAAGTGCTGGGATTACAGGTGAGAAACAAACTGTTGATATACACAACAATATGGGTGAATCTCAAAATCATCATGCTAAGTCAAAGGGACCAGACACAAAAACTACATTCTGAGCTCATTCATGTGAAATTCTAAAAAAGCAAAATGTAAAGCAATAGAGGCAGATCATTGGTTCCCAGAGACCAAAGGTCTTGGTAAGTGATTGACTGCAGAGGGGCAAAAAGGATTTTTTGTGATGGTAGAATGTCTCTAAGTCATTATTGTAGCAGTGATCACTTCAGTAAGGCTTTTTTTTTTTTTTTTTTTTTTTTTTTTTTTAACAGATTAAAGACCTATTTCTTGGTCACATAATCTTTGCCAAGCTCTTTGGCCCTCAGGCCCACTCCATCATGTTGTCTGGAGCTGCCTCCCAACTTTAGCTTTAGCTTTTCCTGTTTAGTGCCTTTTTACTCTGTTGCTGTTTAGACTTTTCCTGTGGATGACTGTTACTGAAAAACACCATTCAGGGTCCCAGTCTGTCTGAGCTGAGTTCTCTGTGTTCTCCATACTAATACATTAAGTGAATCGTTTTTAGTATATTAAAGTCAAGGCCTAGAGAAGGTCTCATCTTAACACACTGGAAAAATAGTCATTATTAATATAGCATATGTTTTTAAGAGTCTAGAAGTTTACTTTTCTGAAATTCACTTTCAGTCTCCTCCATGTAATGTTTGAAATAAATTTCTGCAGTTAAGGCCTACATCTCCAGTTTGCTAAATTAATCTCAGGATGGTCTCAGGAATCTGTGTTTTGAAAGAATCCAACAAGTGATCTTAAACAGGCTTAGAAACTACTGGATTGAGGTAGTTTCTGACCCCATCTTTTAAAAACAGATGAATAAAATCTTAATAAAAATCTTAATAAATAGATAAATAAAATATTTTATCTTTTCATACCTTTACTCAGACTTCACTAAGGTGTACAAATGCAGATTTTATCAGACGTCTTTGCAGAATACTTTTTCACATGCCATTATCTGCTGTCTCTCACTACTACAGTTGATCTTTTCACTCTCTAAAGGAAAGCAGGGTATTATCTAGCTAGTTTTATTAGGAGACTACTATGTGCCAGACATTTTACAAGGGCTCACTATTTAATTCTCATAGATGATAAAAATGAAGTTAGAGACTATAAGTAACTTGGCCAAGGATGTAACTAATAAGTACCAGGGGTGAGGTTTGTGCTTGGCTTTAAAACAAGGGTATTTTTCTTTTTTAATATATTTGTATAAATTTAAAGAGTACAAGTGCAGTTTTGTTAAATGGATATATTGAGTAGGGATAAATTCTCGGCTTTTAGTGTAACCATCACTCAAATAGTATACCTTGCACTCATTAATTAATTTCTCATCCCTGAACCCCCTCCCACTCCCTAGCCTTCTGAGTCTCCAGTGACTATTATTCCACATTCTGTCCATGTGTACACATTATTTGGCTCTTACTTATAAGTGAGAACATCCAGTATTTGACTTGTTCCTGAGTTGTTTTCACTTAACAACATGGATGGCCTCCAGTTCCATCCATGTTGCTGCAAAAGACATGATCCCATTCTTTGTTATGGCTGAATAGTATTCCAGTGTGTGTGTGTGTGTGTGTGTGTGTGTGTGTGTGTGTGTGTGTTTATTTATCCAGTCATCCATTGATGGACACTAAGGTTGATTCCATATCTTTGCTATTGTGAATAATGTTACAGTAAATATTTGAGTACAAGTATCTTTTTAATATGATGATTACTTTTCCTGTGGGTATATACCCAGTAGTGAGACTGCTGGATTGAATGGCAGTTCTATTTTTAGTTCTTTGGGAAATCTCCATACTGTTTTCCAAAGAGGTTGTACTAATTTGCATTCCCACCAACAGTGTATAAGCATTCCCTTTTCTCTGCATACTCATCAACATCTGTTATTTTTTGTCTTTTTAATAATAGGCATTCTATTGACATAAGATGGTATCTCATTGTGGCTTTAACATTTCTCTGATGATTAATGATGTTGAGCATTTTTTCATATGCTTGTTGGTCATTCGTGGGTCTTCTTTTAAGAAATGTCTATTCGTGTCTTTTGCCAGTTTTTTAATGGGGCTATTTGTTGTTTTGTTATTGTTGTTGAGTTGTTTGAGTTCCTTGTAAATTCTGGAAATTAGTTCTTGTAGGATTCATAGTTTGCAAATATTTTCCCCCAATCTGCAGGTTGTCTGTTCACTTTTTAAATTATTTCCTTTTCCATGCAGATGCTTTTTAGTTTAATATAGTTCCATATGTCTGTTTTTGATTTTGTTGCTTATGGTTTCAAGGTCTTATGAATTCTTTGCCTAGACAAATGTCAAGAAGAGTTTTCCTTAGGTTTTCTTATAGAATTTTTATAGTTTCAGATCACAAATTTAAGTCTTTTATTTGTCTGTATTTGATTTTTTATATGATTTGAGACTTTCTTCCACATATGACAATCCAATTTTCCCAACACCATTTATTGAAAAAGATATCTTTTTCCCAGTGTATGTTCTTGTCACTGTTGTCAAAGATCAGTTAGCTATAGATATGTGGCTTTATTTCCAGGTTCTCTATTCTCTTACATTGATCTATGTGTCTGTTTTTATGCCAGTACCATGCTGTTTTGATTATTATAACCTTGCAGTATAATTTGAGGTCAGGTAATGTGCTCTCTCTAGCTTTGTTCTATTTGCTTAGGATTGTTTCTGCTATTTAGGCTGTTTTTCGGTTCCATATGAATTTTAGGATGATTTTTTTCTCATTCTGTGAAAAGTGATGTTGGCATTTTGATAGGAATTGCATTGAATCTGTAGATTGTTTTGGCAGTATTCTCATTTTAATTATATTAATTCTCCTGATTCATGAACATGAAGTGTTTTTCCATTAGCTTGTGTCACCTGAAATTTCATTCATCAGTGTTGTAGTTTTCCTTCGTTCACCTCCTTGGTTAACTATATTCCTAGGTATTTTATTTTATTTTTTGGTAGCTATTGTAAATGGGATTGCCTTCTTGATATGGTTTTCAGCTTGATTATTATTGGTGTATAGAAATGACACTCATTTTTGAATATTGATTTTGTATTCTGAAACCTTAGTGAATTCAATTATCAAACCTAAGAATTTTTTGGAGGAGTCTTTAGGGTTTTCTAGGTTTAAGAGCATATTGTCAGTGAACAGAAATAAATTATTTCTGACTTCTTCTTTTCCAACTTGGATGCCTTTTCTTTCTTCCTTTTGCCTGATTGCTCTGGCTAGGACTTCCAGTACTAAGTTGAATAGGAGTGGTGAAAGTGGGCATTCTTGTCTTATTCTAGTTCTTAGGGGAATTGTTTTCAACTTTTCCCAACTCAATATGATATTGGCCGTAGGTTTGCTGCATACGGTCTTTATTATTTTGAGGTATGTTTTTTCTACTATGCCTAGTTTGTTGAGAGCTTTTCTCATGAGGGGATGTTCAGTTTTATCAAATGCTTTTTCCACATCTATTGAAATGATTATGTAATTTTTGTCTTTAACTGTGTTTATGTAATGAAACACATTTATTGGTTTGTATATGTTGAGCCATCCTTGCATCCCTGGAATACAACCCACTTGGTCATGGTGTGTTATCTTTTTGATGTGCTGGTGGATTCAGTTTGCTAGTATTTTGTTGAGGATTTTTGCATCTATCTTCATCAGGGATATTGATCTGTAGTTTTTTTTGTTTGTTTGTGTTCTCGTCAGACTTTGGTGTCAGGGTGATACTGGCTTCATGTAATGAGCTAGGGAGGATTCTCTCCTGCTCAGTTTTTTTGGAACAGTTTCAGTAAAATTGGTACCAGTTATTCTTTGTGTGTTTGATAGAATTTGACTGTGAGTTCATCTTAACCTAGGTTCTTTTTTTTTGTTGGGAGGATTTTTGTTATTGGTCTGTTCAGGATATCTAGTTCTTCACGGTTCAGTCTTATGAGGTTTTATGTTTCCAGGAATTTATCCATTTCCTCTAGGTTTTTTAGTTTGTGAGTGTATGGTAGAGTCTGATGATCTTTTGTATCTCTGTGGTGTCAGTTACAATGTCTTCTTCGTTTCTTGTTATGTTTATTTAGATATTCTTTCTTCTTGGTTAGTCTAGATAGCAATTTATCAACTTGTTTATCTTTTCAAAGAACTGACTTTTCAATTCAGTGATCCTTTATTTTTGTTTTGTTTTGTTTGGTTTGTCTCCATATCATTTAGTTCTACTCTGATCTTTGTTACATTTTTTCTTCTGCTAGCTTTGGGTTTTGTTTTCCTTGTTTTTCTAGTTTCTTGAGGTATGACGTTAGGGTGTTAATTTGTAATCTTTCTATTCTTTTGATGTAGGCATTTGATGCTACAAAACTCCCTCTTAGCACTGCTTTGGCTAATATCCCAGAGGTTTTGGTAATTCTGTCTCCATTTTCCTTTGTTTCGAAAAATTTTTTTGAATTCTTTCTTAATTTTGTCATTGACCCAAAGATTATCTAGGAGTGTGGTGTTTAATTTCATGTGTTTGTACAGCTTTGAGAATTCCTCTTGATATTGATTCCTAGTTTTATTCCATTGTGTTCTGAGAAAATATTTGATGTTATTTCAATTTTTTTCAAATTTATTGAGGCTAGTTTTGTGGCCTAACATATAGTCTTATTTGGGAGAATGTTTCACGTGCTGATGAGAAGAATGTATATTCTGTGATGTTGGATAGAATGTTCTGTAAGTGTCTATTAGGTCCATTTGGTCTAAAGTTCAATTTAACTCCTGTGTTTCTTTCTTGATTTTCTGTCTCAGTGATCTGTCTAGTGCTGTGACTGGGGTGTTCAAGTGCCCCAGTATTATTGTATTGCTATCTGAATCTTTCTTTAGGTTTGGTTTAGTAATATTTGTTTTATGAATCTGGGTGCTCCAGTTTGAGTACATATGTATTTAATATTATTATATCCTTTTGTTAAATTGATATCACCCTTTCTCATTAGATAATGATCTTTGTCTCTTTTTTTTTTTACTGTTTTTGATTTAAAGTTGGTTTAATTTGTTATAAGTATAGCTACTCCTGCTTACTTTTGGTTTTCATTTGCATAGAATATCATTTTCCACCCCTTTATCTTTGTTTGTTTGTTTGTTTTTGACAGAGTCTTACTCTGTCACCAGGCTGGAGTGTAATGACACAATCTTGGCTCATTGCAACCTCTGCCTCCCGGATTCAAGTGATTCTCCTGCCTCAGCCTCCTAAGTAGCTGGGATTACAGGTGTGCGCCACCACACTCGGCTAATTTTTGTACTTTTAGTAGAGAGGGGGTTTCACCATGTTCATCAGGCTGGTCTCAAACTCCTGACCTCATGATCCACCTGTCTTGGCCTCACAAAGTGCTGGGATTACAGGCATCAGCCACCGAGTCCTTTATCTTTCATCTATGTGTCTTTACCAGTAAAGTGAGTTTCTTGTAGACAGCATATAGTTGGTTCATTTTAAAAATCCATTCTGCCTATCTTTATCTTTTAAGTGGAGCATTTAATTCACTTACATTCAAGGTTAATATTGATACATGAGGTTTTCTACCTGTCATGTTGTTATCACTAGTTGTTTTATGGATTCTTCATTTCTTCATTTTTTTCTTCTGTGTCTTTGTGATTTGGTTCAGTTTTTTCTTTATGCTATGCTACCTCTAGGCTAGTAGAAAAACTAAGAGATTATCCTTAATAATTTCTACTGGCCCATTTGCTCCTAAATTTATCTGCCTCTTTATCCTTGGACATAAGCAGAAAGATTAGAAAAATACTTTTTCCACTGGCATATTAGTATGTCTCCATTCTAGCAAAATCCTGACCATCTTTTCCTAACTAGAAGGTTTTTTAGGGGTGAGTTACTTGCTTGCCTTTTGCAAGTGGGACCATTGTTTTTCACTAATTGACTTATACTATAATTCATTTTTTTGAGAAAAGGTCTTGCTCTGTCACCCAGGCTGGGGTATCACTGCTCACTGAAGCCTCGACCTCCCAGGGTCAAGTGATCCTCCAGCCCCAACCTCTCAAGTAGCTGAGACTAGAAGTGTGTGCCATCACACCCAGCTAATTTTTAAATTTTTTATAGAGAAAAGGCCTTACTATGTTGCATAGGCTGGTCTCGAACTCCTGGGCTCAAGCAATTTCCTGCCTCAGCCTCCCAAAGTGCTGGGATTATAGGCATAAACCACTGTCCCTGGCTGACTTATACCTTAATCTAGTTAATAACCATTCTTTACTTTGGTCAATTATAAATTTATTTTTAATACACAATTTAAGAGTTACTCAGAGCAACCTTATTTATATTAGAAATTTTTTTCTCCCCAAAATATCACATCCTCTTTGACCTTAGTTTCCTTTTATCTAAAGTGATGGGGTTTCTAAGTTTCCCTCTATCTTTAATATTCTGTGAAGTTTGTCATTTAGTATACAAGTGGCCAACAAACATATGAAAAAAAAAGTTCAGTACCACTAATCATCAGAGAAGTGCAAATCAAAGCCAGAGTGAGATATCATCTCACACCAGTCAGAATGGTTATTATTTAAAAGTCAGAAAATAACAGATGCTGGTAAGGTTGTGAAGAAAAGAGAACACTTATACACTGTTGGTAGGAATGTAAATTAGTTCAACTACTGTGGAAACAGTTTGGAGATTTCTCAGAGAACTTGAAACTACCATTCAACCTAGCAATTCCATTACTGGGTATGTACCCAAAGGAAAACAAATTGTTCTACCAAAAAGACACATACACTTGTGTGTTAATTGCAGTACTATTCACAATAGCAAAGACATTAAATCACCCAAGGTGACCATCATTGGTGAACTGGATAAATAAGATGTGGTACACATATACCATGGAATACTATGCAGCCATAAACAAAAACAAAATCATGTCCTTTGCAGCAACATGGATGCAGCTGGAGGCCATTATTCTGAGTGAATTAATGCAGGAACAGAAAAATCAAATACCACATTTTCTCACTTATAAGTGGGAGGTAAATATTGGGTACACATGATCATAAAGATGAGAACAGTAGATACTGAGACTACTAGAGAGTGGAGAGAGGGAGGAGGGCAGGAGCTGAAAAACTCTCTGTTGAGTACTGTGCTTACTACCTGGGTGATGGGATGATTCATACCCCAAACCTCAGCATCATGCAATATACTCATGTAGTAAATCTGCACATATATCATTTGAATCTAAAATAAAAGTTGAAATTATTTCTTTAAAGTTTGTTATTTAGGACACATATTTCTGTATGGAGAATATTGAAATGGGTATTAGGTTTCTAGGCTAGTTCATAAAACCTCCTGAACAAGCAGTATACATAAAATATTGTCCAAATAGAATGTTATTCAAGTATGTCTAATCACAAATTATAATGTTGTTTGTAATATAGCCGTGAAGCAACTCTTACTCCACTTTTGTACCCTATCCTCCAGCAGCTTGGGGAAGGACAAGAAGCTGTGTTAGAGAGATAGATTAAATCCTTCCGGGTGTCAGAAATTCCACATTAAGATGCAAGTGGCTTAATCTGCACAACGTCTAGATCTGTGCTGCCCAATATGGTAGCTACTAGCTACTTTTGCCATTTAAATTTAAATTAATTAAATAAAAAATTGATTTCTTCAGTCACATTAGCCACATTTCAAATGCTCAAAAGCCACATGTGACTAGTGGTTACCTTATTGGACAGAACAGATATAGAACATTTTATTATTACAGAAAATTCTACTGGGCAGTTACTGATCTAGAACTGAACCTCTCTATGCCTACTTCTTACTGCAATGAATGCAGCATATTGTACTTTGATGTCTTTGTGTTTGGTTCTCTTGTGAGGACTAATCAGTCCAAATTGGATTAGTTTGCAATTGCCACATCAATTTTAATAAAAAATTTCTTGACCTGAGTTTGAAAACTTTCTTTTGATAGCTTTTAATGCTTGGCAGTGGTGTTCATGATGAAAACAGAAATTATTCATCTTTGGTGTCTATAGAGATAACTTTGAAAAAATACTTTGTAGGCAGCTGAGATTCTACTACAAAACGGAGCAAACCCTAATCAAAAAGATCAAAAACAGAAGAGTGCTTTGGATGAAGCAGATGATGAAAAAATGAAAGAATTACTAAAATCTTATGGTGCTATTGAGACTGATAATAGAGATGAGAGAGATTCTATAGTCAATCGTATGTATATCAATATTGCTGCTATTTTATACAGAGATACATCTCTAGGAAAATCTTCTGATTTGTTGTGTAAATTGTTTCATAACTAGGATAGATGTGTCCTATGTTTATTAAACTCTTCAAAAGCCATTATTTATTTTTAGAAAATAGCATTTAAAAATATGGTTTAATTTATACATCATATGATCCTATTGGATTGGAGTTACATGTTGAAATGAAACCTATAGCATTCATCAAGCAAACATTAATCTCCCTAACATTAGATTTGAGATAGAGATGTAATTGAAGCCAGGCGGATCAGCTTAGTTGTGGTAGGGCTGGAAAAGGGGTGACATTATACTGAAGTTTTTGCAACTAAGATTCCATTACTTCAAAATTTGTAATGATTCATATATCAGTTGGATTCATGCCAACTTTTAAAGAATCTGGTATTCTAGCATATTAACTTGTTAAAGGAAATATACTTGTATATGTGTAATATATTTTGCAATGAAAAGAATATTTCAAGGGAATGTATGTACAATCAGGCAAAATTTTATGAACCATTTTAGCAATACTTTATACTTTATTAAGTATTGAGGAGAGGGAATTTTTCTTCCTTTTCCCTCATGCTCAAACCTTGACTCATAGAAGAAGATACTCAGGAATGTATCTATATTCTCACCATGAGGGAGAATGCTGGGGAGAGCAATTGTGTAACACACTTCTCCTCTAGCCTACCAACGTCCTTACCAACTGTTGATTTTCACGGAAGAATTACTAATATAATTGGTCAGAGCTAAGGATATTCATTGTGTTATATTTCACCAGTGGGCTAGATCATGGATAGGTCAAGGTCAAGAGTGAAACAAATTTCCTCTTTTCATTGCCCGCTACCATATGGTAAGTCCATAGGGTCAGGGCCTTTCTCAGAGGCCCAGCCATTTCACACTCCCTCTTCACAGCTATACCTGAAATTTCCCATGATTTAGATTAGCTCAGTTTATCAGGGAAGTCTTGCATTTGGAGTTATTGATAGATCTATTGTAAAGTGATAGATCTATTCCCACATATCTACTGTTTCTTGTTTCCTTGATCAGGTACCCCAGAAGGATGAAGAATATAGAATACAATCATAATATAGAGAAAGGGAATCCAGAATAGGAGTAGGGTCCAAGAGAATTTACAGAGGCAATTAATCAAGTCATGTGGACGTTGGAATCAGATAAGATCTGGTTTCAGTTCTGTATGACATTGGGCAACTTCTTGAACCCCGCTAAGCCTCACTTTCCTCTTCTGCAAAATGGATATAATAAACTACATACTTCACAGGTTCATATGAAGATTAAATGAGATGATTTATGGATAGTTTTTGGCACCCAGCATGTGACAAGTGCTCAGTAAATGTTAGCCATAAGTAGCCAATTGATGATGATGAGTACTGATTAAGATATAATAGTTGTAGACTTGACTTACCCTTCTCATCTGCATCACATTAAAACTGAAAAATAAAACTATATTTTTGCATATTCTTATTATATTTTCTAATTTTACTTTTTAAAGAAAAAATTCCTGCTGTCCAGTCTGAAAGACATAAACAATGTTTTTGTGATGATGGCAAAACTATTGATTCACCTTTCCTTTCACACCAAGAAAGATCAAGTGAAAGCCTTTCTGTGGTGAGTGAAGTTAAAATTACTTCGTTCTTCATCTTAGAAAATGCCATTCTTTGAGCCAGCCAGTTAGTTATTGGCTAACGGCAATGCTGTCCATTTTAATGACACAAAGATTGAATTTTTTTTATTATAAAAGATAAGATAATGAACAGAATGGGCCTGGAAGTTATGCTATGTGGTTAACTCTTAATTATTTGCTTTGAATGCAGAACTGTGGAGTAGCTGCTATCCTTTATACCTAGTTTGGGTTCTTTGGCTACTTCTTGTCCATAGAGACTGCCACTGTCATAAATGTGTCTTTACTCACTTCCATAAGGGTCTAGGAGATGCAGGATATAGAAAAGATTCTGGAATCTAGACAGAGAAGAGGATTAAGCAGCCTGGTTTAGCTAACCTTGATCCCATATGGTTTATAGTAATACAATTTGCTGCAAAACCCACCATGTAAAGGTAGCTTTTGAAAAAAAGAACATAGCAGTTGCTTAATAAGATATATATATTGATTGAAATTCTTAGTTTGACAAAAACACAAAGCTTAACTAGGCACAAAATCTCAACTAAGGTAGCATCCTCAATGAAACCTTATTTTGGATAAGTCTTGGCCCATAGTGTCCAAGACTGAATACATCTATGATACGAGCAAAGCAGAAAGGAAAGTTGGCACCAAAAGATGTTTCTTTGTCCTAATCTGTGGATAGAGCTTAGCCTGGGCACAAATTCTCATCTTCTGTTTGCTTTTATAACCATAAATCGTTCACTGTCTAAAGCAGTAAACCTTAGTGGTGTTTTTATTTTTGCTTGTTTTTTATATTTGTATTTTATAATTTCACTTGGATGCATTTAATAAATGACAGCAGTAAGATTGCTTTACCAAATAATTAGATTATTTTATTACGTACTTTTTGAATATCTTTTGTGGGCACCAAAGTAAAATTTCAGGGCAACATATTTCAGAAGACTTTGAGGATCTACATGTTTTAGAAATGAATGTGTATGGAGAGTATATTAAAGGATAGGTAATACGAGTCAATCAATCAATCATCATTAATGGAACAATAGCTATGAACCCACAATGTTGAAACCATATACAAATATAAAAGGCATGCTTCTGCCTACAAGATCTCATTGTCCTGATGAGGAAATATAATGTATAAGATGTTATTATGCTAGTGTTAAATTATGTAGCACTGAATTTCTTAATTCTGAGAAAAAGGAAATCAGCATGGATTGGATAAATCAGAAGTTTCCTGTATGAATGGGTTTTATATGATTATAATATTCACTATTTAGGGAGTTCTTTCTTTGTGCTGACATTTTCCTTAACATTTTAATGTGTTATACAATTCAGTCACAGAGAGGATAAGTAACTTGCTGGAGTCACCCAGATAGGAAGAGGTGAAGACAGGATTTACACCTGAAAGTCTGGTTCCAGAGCCCGCTCCACAATTATCTCTCTCATAGGGAAAGAGAAGAATCAGGGCAGAGTGAATTGAAAGCATTCAAGGCAGGAAGAACGGTACTGACAAGGGCATGTAGAAGTGGTATTAAGTCCCCTTTGTGAATTTCTGAGAGCATAGTGTTTTGTACTTCTAAGATTAGGTATAAGATTTTAATAGTGTGCAGTGAAAGTCATTAGGCCTTAAAGTGAACTTGTTGTATATATGTACTTTCAATGTTATGTGATTTATTTTTCTCCTACACCTATAGTTTCAACAGAAGTCAGTGATAAATTGATTTCTTATGATGACTACTTTTACATTCTATTTTCCAGGATATCTACTACATAATTCAAAATATATTTGTTTGCTTTTGTTCAAATCTGCAACATTTATACAGTTAAAAAGTATGAGTACATTTTGAGCATAGAGAGAAATGAGCATTTTTAGGAACACTTTCTTTAGTATTTTATTTATTCTATGTTTGTCAATGGCATGTCAGAGAGCATATCTACCCCTTTGTAATGAAGTTTCAAATATTTTTATCTGACAGCATCAGACCCTCAGTGCCATTCTACAAGATATAGAAGAAAAACAAGAAAATTTATTAGAGTTTGAAATAAGAAACCCTGAAGATGCAGGTAAATATAGACTCATACTCAAGTAGATATTTTCAGATACCCAAGGTCATCTTCTTCTTAAGGTACATATTTATTTCAGAGCTCACAATGGCTGAAAAAGTGGTCTTCTATTTTTATGTGAGAGGATTTAAAGTGCTAGGAATTATTAATATCATTAAAAGTAACTTACTTAAAAAGTAAGTCCAAAGTGACTTTTAATGATAGCTAAAAGGCTGATTTTATCATGATGCAAACCAGTAGTTTGTGTTGTTAAAGATACTTCTAGATGCAAAGTGCTGCATGAGTAATTTGAGAGACATTCAGAGCTATAATCAGAGATAAGCGATACCAGTGATATGTTTAGATAATCCTATGACAGAAAATGTAAGATTGTGACAAGAGATGAGATTATGTTACCCTGTGGGTTGTCAGCTTCACCCAGCTATGGTAACCCTTAAAAGTAGATCAGAAATAGTGCAGTGGAAGGTGGTGCGGCAGTGACACAAGGAAAGCAAATCCTCCTACTTTCAGAAGAGCATATATAACAGGTGGATGTCTGACTGCAAAGATATCTTCCTGTTTTCAAAACACTAAAGATTCAAAATAGCAAATTAGACTCTGATCCCTGACCTAATAATCTTAATTTCTCAAACTTCAGTGAATATATGCAAGCCCTTGATGACTCACATATGTATTTTTTGAGTTATGATTTATAAGGTGGAAAGTAGTTCCTGATAAATTCAGATCTGTGAAAGTAAAAGTTAGTTAAAAGTAGTAACTAAAAGTAAGGTAATTTAAAGTACCTCATCAACCTTTTGTATAGCAGGATATAACTGTTCATCTCTTGTCCTAACTCATGTTTGCATAGTCTTTAAAAAAATAATCTCCTTTAAAATTTTACACATTCTACTTTTCATCCTGGCCTCACATGGTATGTGTTATGTTTGGAGGAAACTAATAGAAAATAATTCATACCCCCAAACAAAAATGTACAGTTAGTATATTTATTTCATTTACTATTTGTAATATCTTTTGCATCCAAGATGATTATTCCAAGTTTATAATTTTTTTCATTATGGAAGGCATACACATATACTTCAAGAAAAAGAGAAAAATGCTAAAATTAGCTATTGTCCTATCACAATATTTTGTTGTTTTATTTCCAGACCCCTGCCCCACTTTTTTTTTTTTGTCTAAGAACATAGTAATGCAATTAGACCTCAGTAAAACTCTTAAAAACATAGTTTTGATCATGATAGATATGGTAATTTTGCGTTTTTTCCACAGTCTTCATTCCTTGTGTTCAATAAATGTTCCACAGTTTCCTAAATTTTTCCCTTTTTGTTGAACATTTGGATGATTTCCAATTTTTTGCTGTTCTTCTACAATAT
The DNA here is from genome assembly GCF_002776525.5 of Piliocolobus tephrosceles. NCBI lineage: Eukaryota > Metazoa > Chordata > Mammalia > Primates > Cercopithecidae > Piliocolobus > Piliocolobus tephrosceles. The sequence continues at coordinate 45,618,962 of NC_045437.1, forward strand.
GTAGCTTTTTCTGGACGTATTATCTTCTTAGGAAAGATTAACAGAATTGTAACTATTGGGTCAAATTATATAAGCATTTTAAATCTATTGATTTATATTGATAAATTCTATTTTATAGATAGTACTAATTTTCACTTTGGAAGTGAAAATACTGATGCTACTAGCTGTGTACACATTAGTGTCTTTGTGTACACAGCTAGTAGCATCAGTATTTTCATTTTAAATAACCTTACTAGTTTAATAAGAAAAATATGCCTGATATTTTCATTTGCCATGTTGCTTATTAGTGGTACTTTTTTTTTTTTTTTTTTTTTTTTTTGAGATGGAGTTTCATTCTGTCACCAGGCTGGAGTGCAGTGGTGCGATCTCAGCTCACTGCAACTTCCGCCTCCCAGGTTCAAGCGATTCTTCTGCCTCAGCCTCCCTAGGAGCTGGGACTACAGGCGCATATACCATGCCCAGCTAATTTTTGTATTTTTAATAAAGATATTATTTCACCATGTTGGCCAGGATGGTCTTGATCTCTTGACCTCGTGATCTGCCCACCTCAGTCTTCCACAGTGCTGGAATTACAGATGTGAACCACTGCACCCGGCCCAGTGGTACTTTTCACTAGTTTTATTCCCTATTTTGAGAAGTGTTTCTATTATTTGTTTATTTTCATCAAGTGGAGGCTATTTATGTATTACAACTATTTACCCCTTTTCCACCATAACTGCTGCAAATACTTTTTCAGTGACTTGTCTTTTTCTTTGCCATGTGTGTTAGTTTTTGTTTAAATATATACAATTACAAATTCTGTATAGTAAAAATTCATCGGCCTTTTTCTGTTTATTTGAATGCCTCTAAAATTAGGAGCTTCTCCCCACCACCCCCAGGTTTTGTAGTTTAATTTTATTATATTATAGCCAATACATTGAATAATCTTGATGCTTTTATTTTTGTCTTACTGCCCTTAAGGAAGGAGAGGTAAGGCAGTGGGACCCTGGAGCTCTTGGATGGTAACTAATTACTGAATGTGGTTGGCTCTGCCACTCCCTGACAGGTGTTTAAAACTCAGTCTCTGGAGAGCAAAACTGCTCAGTTTTCTAAGACTCTTCTGAAATTTCTCTATGGCTCATCAGGTTGGAACTCCTATGATGTGGGCAATACACATTGCCCTTTCCCTATGTCCTCTCAGTCTTCTCTCAGCTTCTTCTTCTTCTTTTTTTTTTTTCTGATGAACCATCCTACACAGACTCTCACTGTCAGGTGGAAGCCCTCATAGGCAGGGTCACAGGGCAGGCTTCACAACAAGTCCTCAGGACCTTTGCACCTCAGGCCCACTGTTAGAAGGGAAGATAATTAATTCTCAGCTCAGCAGCAACTTTCTTTTGGCCCTGCTGTGGTAGCTTCTCATTTTTCAAAGTCTCTAGATGTTCAAGAAGGAAGCCAGATACCAATTCATTGTCACCTCAACTTAGAGTTCAGTTAGGTTCTCTAAATAATCCTTCGAGGAACTTACCCTAGCAGGCTTGAGGTAAAGGAGAGAATCCCCTTTACCCCTTACTCCTGCTGCTGAATATGCAGATTCCCACTCAGGTAAGCAACTGCTCTCTAAAGAAATCTTTTTTCGAATTCACCCTCCTCCACATCTCACACTTGTTATAGCTTTGATCTGGCTGAGGGATCTGAGTAATGAGTCCCATTTTGTACATCTTTGAAAATTTTTCTGAAAGAGACCTTGCATGCACTTTTCTATCAGTTATCAACTGAACTGCTTCAACTGAACTGAGGCAGAAAATTGCCGTTGTTAATATTTTATATATTTTCCCTAAGCATTCTAATGTGTAATTCATCTGAAATTTTTTCTGTATTTAAGGATAGAATAGGTTTACCCCGTATTACTACCCTATTTATTCATCCCTATTTGTTGAATAATTTCTCTCATCCTCATTGTTTTGTAATATCTAATCAAGTAATAAAATATTACACATATTAGGACAATTATAGATTCTCTTTAATATACCATTGATTAGTATCATCTTTGATAAAGAAGTGGTACCAAACTATATGTAAAATATATTTCTGTTGTTTCTTATAGAAACATACTGAATATTTTAAGTTCCTGTAGTATGTTATTTTTACCTATGGTTTAAAATTCAGTTGGAAAAGCTGGGATGACAGGGCACATAGATAATTTTAAATGTCTTTTAATAAACAGTGTCAAATCTGCTGAACAAAGTTATATCTAAATTCTTATTGACTGTACACATTTTCTCCTTTGTTAGAATATGCATCATATTGTGAAACTAATCCTTAACCACAGTATTAGGGCGATAGAAACTACTCTGAGGAAACTGACTCAATACTTATCAAATCATTTGTCTGATTTGCTGAGGGAATTTCTGAAATGAATTCTACCTCTGAACCTCATGCCATTTTCTACCACAGATTTTCTCAAGTTACTTTATCCAGAAAAATGTACAATGTACATTGGTCCAAAAAATTAGGAAAAATTTTAAGAAACAAAGCCGAAAGTGAAAGAAATAACAAGTAGCTTAAAAGAATTAAAATATATGCATTTAACCCTTTCAGTTTCCTACTTGGGCATCTGGATTTGTACATAACCCACATTTGTGGGTAATCATGTGGATCTGTGTTGGGAGGAAGGTCATTATGCCTTTACTTGGAAAGCAAAGGAAGAAAGTCGGAAAATTTTAAGTAATTATTGTAATGGTGGTTTGTAAGATCTACAGGTGACCTTAGGTATCATATAGTACAATGTAAATGTTATTATAAGTGCAAAGAACAAGAACTGACAGCATGATTCTATTTTTAAAGTGCATATAATGTATAATTATACATAGTGTAAGCATTTAAAATAATAAATATATAACACAAATTTTACAAACACACACACCCCTGAAGTATTAACAGTAATCTCCTTTGTTGAATACATTAGAGGAAAAGCAGTGGGGTGAGTAGGGATACTCTTACTTTTCATCTTTGTAAATATTTATATGGCTTGAAAAAGTTTTACGATGTTAATGTATTCCTTTTGTATTTTAAAAAATAAAATAATTTTAACAGACAAAATATCTTCCTTTACTACCTTCATTTCACAGGTAAGAAAGTTAACCATGTAAGTTACATGACTTATCCAGGCTCACAAAACTTAGTCAGTGGGGCAGCAGGATTAGAACTCAGGCTGGCCTACTCTTTTACAGTATTCTTATCTATATACTTCAGGGCATTTCCGTAGATTGACATTGTTAAGTAAGCCTTAATTGAGATATCTGGGCCATTAATATTGGGGAAAAGCATAGGGAATAATGGCTTTTTAAAATTAACAATAGGGCTAATTCTCATATGACCAAATTTGACATTCACTATCCCTCAGTTAGCTAACTTTTTACTGTCATGTTTCTAGAACAGTACATTGAGAAGATGTTAAATATAAAAGAGATTATGGATAATGTGCTTGCCAAGCAGAAAGCAGAAAGGGATGATCTGGCTAAAAAATACAGGTGAGTAGAAAAAGGAAAAAAAAAGAGTGCTTCTGAGTTTCTAGAATTTTTCCACTTTTAGCGGCAATAGTTGTCTAGATTTCTTAAGAATACAAAAATACATTGCTTAGTGCCAAAAAATGACTTTATAAGGTTGTCTAATCTTTTACCACCGTGGAAAATTATACTTCCCAGAAAGGTATTTTTCTACATTATTACTTGAAATAGTCAAAAAAGAACATTTCAATATCTTAAAAAGTTGTCTACAGTAGAGAATTTTATGAAAGCTTTTCTGGTTGTGAATCCCACAGATAAATTTATTTCTTTAGCACACTCAAATTTTCTACACTAAAAAAATGTTTCTTTTTGCTGTCACAAATGTCCTTCTAAGCAGTTGATCAATCAGTTGATTAATTTTGTGTTTTATTGTATTTCTAAAATCTCAAGGTCCTTAAAGAGTTTTGTCCTGATTATATTGGTTGTATACCTCTTCTCATATTTTTTTGTGAAAAAAAGTTACATTTTTTTCTTGTTTTGGCATTATTTTTTATTAGTTTTTAATAGACTTAACTACTTATGCTCCCTATTCTTTATTCACAATTTTCTAAACATGTCCTTATATATTGTTCTCTTATAATCATTTAATGTCTATTACGTATTAAATTTTTTTCTGAACTTATTTTTAAAAATCAGTTTTCTATTTTTATTTTTAATCCCCATTTTGCCTTCTTCTCCACTGAAGAGCTAACATAAGTTCCCTTCTATTTCCTCCTTGTTTTCCTGTTAATGTAAAGCAGTGAGCTTCTATAATCTACATATGGGTAATTTTAGGGGACTTTGGAGAGGCTTGCTTGAATTTCCTTTAGTGTCCTGTGGTTAACAATGTACTACACCTGGAATTTTCAAAAGTTTCTGATCAATTGGAGTTTCACTATGTAAATTCTTATTAATATTGCTATAAGACTTCACATCTTGGTGTGGGTAATCTAAAGTTTTGTCTCTGAACTCCTTGTTTCACATAATTTTAAGTCTGATGTTATGTATTTCTTTTGCATTTTATGCTACCAGTTGTTTGCTAATCTGAGTCCTTCTTCTTGCTGATTTTTTCACTTATGTATACTACTTCTTTTAACATCCAGTCTGCTAGGAGTTTAGTATCAGCTCTAAACTTTGATAGGAGAGGCAAGATATATATCTATACTATTGCTTTTCCTTAAAACAGCAGCTCTTAAACTGTGGTCCAGGGACCCCTGGTGGGTTTCCTGAGACCGTTTCACAGGATCTGTGAAGTCAAAACTATTTTTTAATAATAATACTAAGATGTTATTGCTCTCTTGCTCTCATTCGCTCATGAATGTACAGTGGAATTTTTCAGAGGCCGCATGATATATGATAAAGCCTGATAGAATGTGTTGTGTATTCTTTTGTTTAAAAAGTTTTCTCAGTTTTAATTTTTAAAACAGTAAATACTGATAGATATTCATATACACAAAAACTGTTTGGGTTCCTCAATAATTTTTAAAAGTACAAATAGTTCCCGAGACAAAAAGTTTGAGAACCACTGAAAACAAAGTATCCAATAATCTGAAGGTCAGGGTGGGATTGGTGGGCATAATCAAAAGACAAAAGTATGAACATGTGAAAAGCCATTTCCTCTTCCTTAGTCCTCAAGGTCTTGAGAAATTCAGTTTGGGGAAGACACACAGAATGATGCTTTCCTGGGTAGTCCCTCTGGACTTGGAAGTGTCTTCATACAGGTTCAAAATACAATTACAGTAATTACTTGGGGAACTAACATTTCTCAGATCTAGCTGAAGTATGTTTATTCACAAAACAATCTTGTTCTTCCATAGCTAAGAGAACCTGAATAGAACTTTCAAATTGTACTTACTAATAAACAGGTAACAAGCCCCAAATTTAAAGAATGATGACTCTCCTTAGCCACCAATTGCTACCTTCCAACCAACGACTAAATAGATGTTTAGATAGATGATCCAAGTTTTGTTTATCTTTTAGAGTTGACTTGCAATTGAATGATATGAATATAAAATCTTGATAATCTTCCTGTCACCTCCTTAAGAAAAGGGAACACTTACCTTAAATAAAGAAATCAGTTTCCTCTCAAAGGAAATATTTTGTGTCAACAGGCTGCAGGTGGTCAGATTAAAAACATCAAAGGCAGTAAATTGCACAGGTATAGTTTTGTGTATTTTAAAGTTATTAAAATTGAGACAAAGTATCTTTGACCTCTAAATGACTGCTTTAAAAAGTTTTCTGCTGTTACTGCATTTTTTTCTCTTTCTGTTTCTTCCTATAGGATATCCATAGAGTCATTTAAGCATGGAGCCCTGAGAGAACAATTGGCCAACTTGGTGGCAAGACAGAAGAGTCTTTTAGTTGTGGCAAAAAAACAGAAAAAAATAAGCCTGAAAATTCAAAAGTATAAGAATGTTACATCATTGCCTTGTCTTAGTTTAAAGCAGCTCCCACCCAGGTCAGAAAACTGCAGTGAAAAGGACAGCCAAGAGCTCACTAGTCTGGAAAATTTAGAGCATCCACAATCAGGTTTACTTTCTCCTGTTTGTGGAAGCATGCAGGAAACACAATTGTCTCTGGAAACTTGGAACTACAGCCAAAATACCAACATTTGTCTAAATTCAGAGGCAGTGAGAAGGGGAGAATTTTCTGGAAATGATGTGAATTCTAAACAAAATGTCAGTGATTGTACCTTGGATGGTTTTCCAAAATCCCGACATTCAGATGGCACAGAGAATAATAAATTACCATCCCAACCTGTTGCTTTTATTGGTCAAACAGAATATTCACAGAAAGAGAAAGAGAATGATCTTACAGAAGCTACAAACAAAGACCATGAATTCTGTATTCCTTCCCCAGTAATCGGCAAATTAAATATTTCAGAAACTGCAAGTGTCCTTGCCGAAAATGCTGCCCATCCATCAAATATTATTTGTGATCAGGACCTTTCCAATTATCATCCTAAAAGAGGAAACAGGAAAACAACTTCCCGGCAATCACCTACAGGGGCATCAGAATCCCTGGCACATCAAGGGGTTGCTGTCTTAGGCAGTGATACAGTGCATCCGATGAAACCATATCGTAAAAAATCAGTTTCTGCTGTTCCACGTGCAGATGACAGTCAGATCTCCTCTTCCTCTGGATCTGGGCAACAAGATACTATAAAAAAGCCTTTAAACTACAGTACAGCTCCTAAAAAGAAATGTATTCAGATAAAAGATTTGATATTACTAGGAAGAATTAACCCAGGAAATAGCATTCTGGAATTCAAAACACAGGTATTCTATATTTTATTCTCTAAAATCATGCAAATTTTATAAATTAGTTAGTAAATGTTGCTGTCACATGATATAGACATTTAGCTCTGATTTGGGAAATGGGGTTTTGCTGGGCTTCCTGAATAGAGGGACACAACCATTGTATTCTTAGCAAGTGAATTCATATTTCTGAAATTGCCCTGATACATTTATTTTTATTTTTTTGATTTTAATTTTTAAGTTCCAGGGTACATGTGCAGGATGTGCAGGTTTGTTACATAGATAAACGAGTGGCATGGTAGTTTTACTGCACCTGTCAACCCATAACCTAGGTATTAAACCCAGCATGCATTGGCTATTTTTCCTAATGCTCTCCCTCCCTCAACCCCAGTCCCCAACAGGCCCCAGTGTGTGCTGTTCCCCTCCCTGTGTCCACATGTTCTCATTGTTCAGCTCCCACTTATAAGTCAGAACATGCAGCATTTGATTTTCTATTCCTGCATTAGTTTGCTGAGGATAATGGCTTCCAGCTGCATTCATGTCTCTGCAGAGGACATGATCTCATTCCTTTTTATGGCTACATAGTATTCCATGGAGTATATGTACCACATTTTGTTTATCTGGTCTATCATTGATGGATATTTGGGTTGATTCCATGTCTTTGCTATTGTAAACAGTGCTGCAGTGAACATACATGTGCATGTATCTTTGTAACAGAATAATTTATATTCCTTTGGGTATATGCCCAGTAATAGGATTGCTGGGGCAAATGGTATTTCTGGTTCTAGATCTTTGAGGAGTCACAATACTGTCTTTCACAATGGTTGAACAAATTTACATTCCCACCAGCAGTGTAAAAGCATTCCTATTTATCTGCAGCCTCACCAGAATCGGTTGTTTCTTGACTTTTTAATAATCACTGTTCTGACTGGCATGAGAAGGTATCTCATAGTGGTTTTGATTTGCATTTCTCTAATGATCAGTGATGTTGAGCTTTTATTCATATGTTTTTTGGCCATATGAATGTCTTCTTTAAACCTGACAAAAACAAGCAATGGAGAAATGATTCCCTATTTAATAAATGCTGCTGAGAGAACTGGCTAGCCATATGCAGAAAATTGAAACTGGACCCCTTCCTTACACCTTATACAAAAATTAACTCAAGATGGATTAAAGGATCAGAGGTTCCAAGATGGCCAAATAGGAACAGCTCCAGTCTACAGCTCCTAGCGTAAGCAACTCAGAAGGCGGGTGATTTCTACATTTCCAAATGAGGTACTGGGTTCATCTCACTGGGGCTTGTCAGAGAGTGGGTGCAGCCCATGGAGCGTGAGCCAAAGCAGGGCAGAGCATCGCCTCACCAGGGAAGTGCAAGGGGTCGGGGAATTCCCTTTCCTAGCCAAGGGAAGCTATGACAGATGGTACCTGGAAAATTGGGACACTCCCACCCTAATACTGCACTCTTCCCATGGTCTTAGCAAATGACACACTAGGAGATTATATCCCATGCCTGGCTCAGAAGGTCCCACACCCACGGAGCCTCACTCACTGCTAGCATAGCAGTCTGAGATCAAACTGTAAGATGACAGCAAGCCTGGGGGAGGGGCGTCTGCCATTGCTGAGGCTTCAGTAGGTAAACAAAGCGGCCAGGAAGCTCGAACTGGGTGGAGCCCACCACATCCCAAGGAGGCCTGCCTGCCTCCATAGACTCCACCTCTGGGGGCAGGACATAGCTGAACAGAAGGCAGCAGAAACTTCTGCAGACTTAAACGTCCATCTGACAGCTTTGAAGAGATTAGTGGTTCTCCCCGCATGGAGTTTGAGATCTGAGAACGGACAGATTGCCTCTTCAAGTGGGTCCCTGAACACCGAGTAGCCCAACTGGGAGGTACCTCCCAGTAGGGGCCGACTGACACCTCATATGGCCGGGTGCCCCTCTAAGACGAAGCTTCCAGAGGAAGGATCAGGCAGCAACATTTGCCGTTCTGCAATATTTGCTGTTCTGCAGCCTCTGCTGGTGATAACCAGGCAAACAGGGTCTGGAATGGACCTCCAGCAAACTCCAACAGACCTGCAGCTGAGGGTCCTCACTGTTAGAAGGAAAACTAACAAACAGAAAGGACATCCACACCAAAACCACATCTGTACGTCACCATCATCAAAAATCAAAGGTAGATAAAATGACAAAGATGGGGAGAAACCAGAGCAGAAAAGCTGAAAATTCTAAATATCAGAGTGCCTCTTCTCCACCAAAGGAACACAGCTCCTCACCAGCAACAGAACAAAGCTGGATGGAGAATGACTTTGACAAGTGGAGAGAAGGCTTCAAATGATCGGTAATAACAAACTTCTCTGAGCTAAAGGAGGATGTTTAAACCCATCGCAAAGAAGCAAAAAACCTTGAAAAAAGATTAGATGAATGGCTAACTAGAATAAACAGCGTAAAGAAGACCTTAAATGACCTGATGGAGCTGAAAACCGTGGCATGAGAACTACATGATGCATGCACAAGCTTCAGTAGCCAATTCGATCAAGTGGAAGAAAGGGTATCAGTGATTGAAGATCAAATGAATGAAATGAAGCAGGAGGAGAAGTTTAGAGAAAAAAGAGTAAAAAGAAACAAACAAAGCCTCCAAGAAATATGGGACTATGTGAAAAGACAAAATCTATGTCTGATCGGTGTACCTGAAAGTGGCAGCGAGAATGGAACCAAATTGGAAAACACTCCTCAGATATTATCCAGGAGAACTTCCCCAACATAGCAAGGCAGGCCAACGTTCAAATTCAGGAAATACAGAGAATGCCATAAAGAGATTCCTTGAGAAGAGCAATGCCAAGTCACATAATTGTCAGATTCACCAAAGTTGAAATGGAGGAAATAATGTTAAGGGCAGCCAGAGAGAAAGGTCGAGTTACTCACAAAGGGAAGCCCATCAAACTAACAGCAGATCTCTTGGCAGAAACTCTACAAGCCAGAAGAGAGTGGGGGCCGATATTCAACATTCTTAAAGAATTTTCAGCCCAGAATTTCATATCCAGCCAAACTAAGCTTCATAAGTGAAGGAGAAATAAAATCCTTAAAAGACAAGCAAATGCTGAGAGATTTTGTCACCACCAGGACTACCTTACAAGAGCTCCTGAAGGAATCACTAAACATGGAAAGGAACAACTGGTACCAGCCACTGCAAAAACATGTCAAATTGTAAAGACCATCAATGCTAAGAAGAAACTACATCAACTAACGAGCAAAATAACCAGCTAACATCATAATGACAGGATCAAATTCACACATAACAATATTAACCTTAAATGAAAATGGGCTAATTGCTCCAGTTAAAAGACACAGACTGGCAAATTGGAAAAAGAGTCAAGACCCAACAGTGTGCTGTATTCAGGAGACCCATCTCACATGCAGAGACACACATAGGCTCAAAATAAAGGGATGGAGGAAGATCTACCAAGCAAATGGAAAACAGAAAAAAGCAGAGATTGCAATCCTAGTCTCTGATAAAACAGACTTTAAACTGACAAAGCCCAAAAGAGACAAAGAAGGCCATTGCATAATGGTAAAGGATCAATTCAACAAGAAGAGCTAACTATCCTAAATATATATGCACCCAATACGGGAACACCCAGATTCATAAAGCAAGTCCTCAGAGACCTACAAAGAGACTTAGACTCCCACACAATAATAATGGGAGACTTCAACACCCCACTGTCAACATTAGACAGATTAACAAAACAGAAAGTTAACAAGGATATCCAGGAATTGAACTCAGCTCTGCACCAAGTGGACCTAATAGACATCTACAGAACTGTCCACCCCAAATCAACAGAATATATTCTTCTCAGCACCACATTGCACTTATTCCAAAATTGACCACATAGTTGGAAGAAAAGCACTCCTCATCAAATGTAGAAGAACAGATATTATAACAAACTGTCTCTCTGACCACAGTGCAATCAAAGTAGAACTCAGGATTAAGAAACTCACTAAAAACCGCTCAACTACATGGAAACTGAACAACCTGCTCCTGAATGACTACTGAGTACATAACGAAATGAAGGCAGAAATAAAGATGTTCTTTGAAACCCATGAGAACAAAGACACAACATACCAGAATCTCTGGGACACATTTAAAGCAGTATGTAGAGGGAAATTTATAGCACTAAATGCCCACAAGAGAAAGCAGGAAAGATCTAAAATTGACACCCTAACATCACAATTAAAAGAACTAGAGAAGCAAGAGCAACCACATTCAAAAGCTAGCAGAAGGCAAAAAATAACTAAGATCAGAGCATAACTGAAAGAGTTAGAGAGACAAAAAAAACTTCAAAAAATCAATGAATCCAGGAGCTGATTTTTTGAAAAGATCGACAAAATTGATAGACCACTAGCAAGACTAGTAAAAAAGAAAAGAGAGAAGAACCCAGTAAGAGAGAAGAACCCAGTAGGCACAATAAAAAATGATAAAGGGGATATCACCACTGATCCCACAGAAATACAAACTACCATCAGCGAATACTATAAACACCTCTATGAAATAAACTAGAAAATCTAGAAGAAATGGATAAATTCCTGGACACATACACCCTCCCAAGACTAAACCAGGAAGAAGTTGAATCTCTGAATAGACCAATAACAGGCTCTGAAATTGAGGCAATAATTAATAGCCTATCAACCAAAAAAATTCCAGGACCAGATGGATTCACAGGCTAATTCTACCAGAGGTACAAGGAGGAGCTGGTACCATTCCTTCTGAAACTATTCCAATCAATAGAAAAAGAGGGAATCCTCCCTAACTCATTTTATGAGGCCAGCGTCATCCTGATACCAAAGCCTGGCAGAGACACAACAAAAAAAAGAGAAGTTTAGACCAATATCCCTGATGAACATTGATGCAAAAATCCTCAATAAAATACTGGCAAACCAAATCCAGCAGCACATCAAAAAGTTTATCCACCATGATCAAGGTGGCTTCATCCCTGGGGTGCAAGGCTGGTTCAACATATGCAAATCAATCAACGTAATCCATCATATAAACAGAACCAAAGACAAAAACCACATTTATCTCAATAGATGCAGAAAAGGCCTTTGACAAAATTCAACAGCCCTTCATGCTAAAAACTCTCAATAAACTAGGTACTGATGGGACATATCTCAAAATAATAAGAGCTGTTTATGACAAACCCACAGCCAATATCATACTGAATGGGCAAAAACTGGAAGCGTTCTCTTTGAAAACTGGCACAAGACAGGGATGTCCTCTCTCACCACTCCTATTCAACATAGTGTTGGAAGTTCTGGCCAGGGCAATCAGGCAGGAGAAAGAAATAAAGGGAATTCAATTAGGAAAAGAGGAAGTCCAATTGTCCCTGTTGGCAGATGACATGACTGTATATTTAGAAAACCCCATCATCTCACCCCAAAGCCTTCTTAAGCTGATAAGTGACTTCAGCAAAGTCTCAGGATACAAAATCAATGTGCAAAAATCACAAGAATTCCCATACATCAATAACAGACAAACAGAGAGCCAAATCATGAGTGAACTCCCATTCACAATTGCTTCAAAGAGAATAAAATACCTAGGAATCCAACTTACAAGGGATGTGAAGGACCTCTTTAAGGAGAACTACAAACCACTGCTCAATGAAATAAAAGAGGACACAAACAAATGGAAGAACATTCTATGCTCATGGATAGGAAGAATCAATATCATGAAAATGGCCATACTGCCCAAGGTAATTTACAGATTCAATGCCATCCCCATCAAGCTACCAATGACTTTCTTCACAGAATTGGAAAAAACTACTTTAAAGTTCATATGCAACCAAAAAAGAACCCGCATTACCAAAACAATCCTAAGCCAAAAGAACAAAGTTGTATGCATCACGCTACCTGACTTCAAAGGATACTACAAAGCTACAGTAACGAAAACAGCATGATACTAGTACCAAAACAGAGATATAGACCAATGGAACAGAACAGAGCCCTCATAAATAATACCACACATCTACCCCAATTTTTTTTTTTTCTTATTATACTTTAAGTTCTAGGGTACATGTGCATAACGTGCAGGTTT
>NC_045437.1:45636825-45652339 GCF_002776525.5 Piliocolobus tephrosceles
TCGAGCTTCCCAGCGGCTTTATTTACCTACTTAAGCCTCAGCGATGGTGGGCGCCCCTCCCCCAGCCTCGCTGTTGCCTTGCGGTTAGATTGCCGCAGACTGCTGTGTTAGCAAGGAGGGAGGCTCCGTGGGCGTGGGACCCTCCCCTCCAGGTGTGGGATATATTCTCCAGTGTGCCAGTGTTACAGCGCAGTATTGGGGTGGGAGTTACCGGATTTTCCAGGTGTTGTGTGTCTCAGTTCCCCTGGCTAGGAAAAGGGACTCCCTTCTCCCTCGCGCTTCCCAGGTGAGGCGATGCCTCGCCCTGCTTCAGCTCTTGCTGGTCAGGCTGCAGCAGCTGACCCGCACGGATTGTCCAGCACTCCCGAGTGAGATGACCCCAGTACCTCAGTTGAAAATGCAGAAATCACCGGTCTTCTGTGTCGCTCGCGCTGGGAGATGGAGACTGGAGCTGTTCCTATTCGGCCATCCTGCTCCGCCCCCACATCTACCCCAATTTGATCTTTGACAAACCTGACAAAAACAGGAAATGGGGAAATGATTCCCTATTTAATAAATGGTGCTGGGAAAACTGGGTAGCCATATGTAGAAGGCTGAAACTGAATCCCCTCCTTACACCTTATACAAAAATTAATTCAAGATGGATTAAGGACTTAAATGTTAGATCTAAAACCATAAAAACCCTAGAAGAAAACCTAGGCAATACCATTCAGGACATAGGCATGGGCAAGGACTTCATGACTAAAACACCAAAAGCAATGGCAACAAAAGCCAAAATTGACAAATGGGATCCAATTAAAGAGCTTCTGCACAACAAAAGGAACTACCATCAGAGTGAACAGGCAACCTACAGAATGGGAGAAAATTTTTACCATCTATCCATCTGACAAAGGGCTAATATCCAGAATCTACAAAGAACTTAAATTTACAAGAAAAAATGAAACAACTGCATCAAAAAGTGGGCAAAGGATATGAACAGACACTTCTCAAAAGAAGGCATTTATGCAGCCAGCAGACACATGAAAAAATGCTCATCATCACTGGCCATCAGAGAAATACAAATCAAAACCACAATGAGATACCATCTCACACCAGTTAGAATGGTGATCATTAAAAAGTCAGGAAACAACAGGTGTTGGAGAGGATGTGGAGAAATAGGAACACTTTTACACTGTTGGTGGGACTGTAAAGTAGTTCAACCATTGTGGAAGACAGTGTAGCGATTCCTCAAGGATCTAGAACTAGAAATACCATTTGACCCAGCCATCCCATTACTGGATATATACCCAAAGGATTACAAATCATGCTGCTATATAGACACATGCACACATATGTTTACTGTGGCACTATTCACAATAGGAAAGACTTGGAACCAACCCAAATGTCCATCAGTGATAGACTGGATTAAGAAAATGTGGCACATATACACCATGGAATATGATGCAGCCATAAAAAGGATGAGTTCATGTCCTTTGTAGGGACATAGATGAAGCTGGAAACCATCATTCTGAGCAAACTGTCGCAAGGACAGAAAACCAAACACCGCGTTTTCTCACTCATAGGTGGGAATTGAACAATGAGAACACTTGAACACAGGGTGGGGAACATCACACACTGGGCCTTCTTCATGCTGTGTTGCAAATGAAGTTAATTCCTTCGGGAGGAGATTAGGAGCTATCTATTTTAAGGCCCACTTCTCTTCTCAGGCAGAATCCCTGAGCCATGGCCCTGGAGCTGAGGGTGGGGACAAAGGTGATTTTTCAAGTGATACCCTTGCTTTAGGAGCTGAGCATTTGGTAGAGGGGAGACAGTAGCTTCATGTCTTTTCAGTTTGCCTCTCCCAATGTGAAACCACCACCTTACAAGCCAAGGCAAGGGTGATCGGGATCCCAGCATTCTCAGTGGTGCCGTGCCAAAGGTGGAGCCTCTGTCTCAACACTCACAGCTAGGCAGGAGAAGGGAGCCTCCACCCTTTGGCTATAGTTGCTGGCAACTTAGCCTTAGCAACAGTGGCTGGGGGCAGGATGAGAAATGCTGAAGTTATGCCCCTCCCAGGAAGACAGCCCTGTAACAGGGAGCCCTGTAGTCTTGACTACAGCAATCCAGAGTGGAGTTTCCACTTCACAGAGCTGAGAGTGGGGAGGGAGGATGCAGTCTTGGTTCAAATACCATAGACTCTCACCTTTTAAATCCAGTTTTTGCAGATTTTGTTGACTAGATGGTTCATGATTGGCTGCATGCCCTTATGACCATATCTAGATACATTAAATTTGTATACAAAAATTTAAAAATCAGGTGTTAGGGTATATCTGGTCCCTGTTACTTTGTCATAGCCAGAAGCAAAAGTTCACATATTTCAGCTATTTTTGACTCTAATTTTTTTTTTATTTTTCACTTCAGGAGACTACCCACAAAGCCAGCATTTTATTGAATGGTAAACTTAAGGTAGAAAGTGGTCAGATTTATAAAAACCCAGTCACCTGGCTCAAGGATCTTCTGGGAGGCAACAGTTATGTGACCTGGAATTATGCTTGGAGTAAGGTGGGTCATTCTTAAGTTTATCTTTAACTTCATATTCAAATGGAAAAGTACATATTTTTATGTTGAAAGTATTTTTTAAGGAAATCTGAAAGATCTCCAAGCTAGTTTTGTTTTCATGTGTTCATTGTGTATATGTTACATGCATATCATGCTACATGCATGTCACAGAATGAACACATCACTTTCTCCCAGAAGTCCTATTTGCCAGAATTCCCCATGGGCATGGTTGCATAGCTGACTGCACCTTCCCTTTCTTACTCCTTATCTAGTCTCAGAACTTTAATGCCTTTAATCTTCCCATTTGATCTCCCAAGGGATTTCAGGTCTTTGTAACTCTGTATGGAAAATTTGGAACCACTGGTATATTGGTAACTTAGTTAATATATGTTATTATTCTAATGAAGTAAAGCAAAATCTCCTAAATACAAAAGAAATGGGCAAGAGACCTAAGACCCACAGAAATTGTCATGTATTTTTATGTTTGAACATGTCCTTATCCATGAATTGCTAGCCCTTCAAAATGAATTACTTTCATTTAGACCTCCTAGACTTAGTAGGCTCCCTCTCAGTTCTGGCTTCTGAGTTACAAGCCCAGTAATGACTGATATTCTTGAGGTCTAGTGTTCATCCACCTCCAGATGTCCATGGCGCTACTTCAGGAACAGTCTTAAAATGACTCTTCAGGAAAGTCTGAATCTTCAGACATCTGCCATGACTGTTTCAAAGACTAGAAGATACACTCAACCTCTACTAACCATTACAGTAAACCTCAGTTTACCAGTAATAGGAAGCACAGCTTTCTCTCTTCTTTTTTGTTTAACCCAGGTCTGCCCACTCTCCCTCCCAGTCTGTTTTGTGCCCCCAAAGTCTATATTCTGTGTCCCAGACTCTGTGCCCCAACTCTGCATTCTGGTCTCTTAGACCTTGTTGGCAAGTGCATCTAGCCCTTTTTCAGTTCCTTTACTTACATCAGCACATTCTGGATTCTATCTGCTATATGGTCTGTCTGACTTTTTATTTTCCCAAAGTTTGATTTTATTTCCCACTCCTGGAATCACCAGGCCATCTGCTTTCAGTTTGTCTTAGCCCCTCTGCCGAATCCTTTCCATGGATTCTTAATTCATATCTAAATGTTAGTAATTAACATCTTGCCCATGAAAATCCCTGTTTGTTACAAGGTTTCTTAAACTTATGATAGATTATACTGTTTTGCTGAAACTGAATCTTTGCTCACAGGACAGACAGCATACTGAATGCTGTAGTTTAGGTTCTTTTAAGCTCAACATGCCTGTGCTGCAGTGTGCCTGGTGATGATTCCATTTGCCCACTCTGTTTCTCTCTTAGAACTACTGTTATTTCCCGCCTTTGAATAGCTGGCTGTGACATCATTTGGCCCTTACTCTGTACTAATGCCTCATTTATATCTCATTGCCTCTAGTATTTTCTCATAGCCATGTCAATTAGAGTTATACTGTTTAGCACCTATGTGATAGTGAAGCCACATGCGAATATGGGCACTAAAAGTAGGGTAATTCTCAGATATAACATATTCCTACAGATATCTAAACAGGCTTATTTTCTTTAGATTATCAAAAAAATGAAAATAGAGTTTTAAAAATTACTATGGGCACTGATGTACTTCTAGTAAATACCCCAAGCTGAGAAACATTACCCTAGTGATTTTCTTTACAGTATTTAAAAGGCTCCTTTAAAGTCTTTTAAAATTTACCACATAAACCTCTGCCTCTTCTTGTCTTGGAGTAACTCCTGAATTCAGTCACTTCTTGATGAAAGGAGCTTTTTGCTACATGGGTAAATGTGAACATTTCTACTGACTAGTTCTGAGAGTGGTGGTGGAGTATGGGACCAGGAGTGGTTGATGGTCAGGCAAGGAATGCCAGAAAACAAGGTATTGCCCTGTATCTGACAGAGCGACAGAGCCAATAGGTGCAGAGATGACTCAAACCTCCAACCCAAGCAGTTGCTGAACAGCTTTGCCAAGGAAATCCTGATGCTTACTCACAGAGGGCATCACTGACTTCTTTTCTGCAGCCTCCCAGCTGTTGGACAACATTCTGGTGTGGCAGAGTGATTTGTGGGTGGGAGCCAGCAGACCAAGCTAGTTCCTGGTTCCACTCTTTATATTATCTGGGCAATGGTTTTCAATCACATTGGAATCACTTGAGGGCCTTTAGAAACCACTAGTGCCTAGCAGACTCCAACCCCATAGCTTCTGATCTAATATCTATGTAGGGACCAAGTGGCAATATTTGAAAAAGCATTCCAGGCAATTCTAATGTGCAGCCTCAGTAAGAATGATTAATCTAGGTCAAGCCATTTCACCTTTCTGAACTTCAGCTTTCTTATGCATGAAATAAGTAGTGCTAGGTGATATCTAAAGACCCTTCCAACATAGCGATTGTGGAGTTTGAATAGCACTGTTTGATTTATAAAGCAGTTTTATACAACTTTATGAGGCAGGAAGATCAACTATTAGTTCTGTTCATGGATGTGAAAACAAAGATTTGGGAGGTTAAATGACCTGATTTAGTCTCGAGGCCAGGCAGAACCAGAACTAGAACCTGATCTTCTGATTCCCTGTACATTCTTTTCTGTATTTATAATGGTACAAGAGAGGCACACATTCCTTTCATTAGAAACAGGTTGCTCTGAACTCAAAAGAGCACACAGTACAATCTAGCCACCTTTATGAATGTATGCAAAGCCTTAGTCATGTGCAGCAACTGTTGCCTACTTCCACAGGAAAAATGCCTTTCTGTGATACAGTTGCAGGATGAAAATCATAAGAATCATATGAATGGAAATGATGGTTTATTTTTGTAAATACTCAACAGTGAATTACTGCAGATGAAAAGTAGGCTGCTATTTTAGGCGGTACTTCAAGGAACATTAGACAGATCTCTTCTGCAAACATACTTCTCATCCGGATGCCTCCCTGAATTTCCACGCTTATTTCCACCCTTTCCACTCCTTTGGATTTAGTGATCACTTTTTTCTGGGTTCCCCTCACCCCGTACACACACATACTTTTTAAGAAAAATTCCTCTCACCATCATGATTAAGAATATCAAGATGTGAAAAGGTTGGGGTGGGAGTATAGAAACTGATGGAAATTGTTCATCTCGACAGACAGCCTCATTCTGTCAATTACTCATACTCTCAGTGTGTCCTAAACCTCCTATGAACCTAGCTTCTACTCAGCTACATTTTAGAACACAAAGAAAAAGAAGGAGATGGTTAGATATGTGGACCTCTTTTAAAATACAAATATCCAGGAGTTTTGAATCCTGAAAATATAAATAATGTGAAGGGCCTTCTCTTGCCTCTAGCTACATAGAGTATTGGGAGTGTGAAAAAAGAGTCTGGAATGGGGAGGTTGGTACCATGAAGGTGAGCTTTACCTGCATCATTTCCATAGAAACAGCTCTTCCAAGGCAGTTTTTGCACTTTGAAACTACTTTCTGTCTTATATTCTGAATTCCTAAAGAAATATTTTATTTGAGAAATATTTTTATTTTATTTTCTTAGCCACAATGTATTTTGTGTTACAATGAATTTAAAAGAAAACCTACAGTTTTTTTTATTGTTTTATTTGCTCTTTTTCCACCCTGAGGTGAAAAGCAATTATTCTTTCCTCCTTCTACTCCTCTTGGAGCAGTGAAACTTTGTAAGATTGACTTCTTAAAACTTGCAATGGAATAAAAGTAGTTATTTGATCATCCATGAACAGATTTCTTTTCTTTCTTTTTTTTTCTTTTTGAGCCAGAGTCTCGCTCTGTTGCCCAGGCTGGGGTGCAGTGGCCCGATCTCGGCTCACTATAGCCTCTGCCTCCCAGGTTCAAGTGATTCTCCTGCCTCAGCCTCACAAGTAGCTGGGACTACAGGCATGCACCACCACGCCCAGCTAATTTTTGTATTTTTAGTAGAGACGGGGTTTCATCACGTTGACCAGGCTGGTCTCAAACTCCTGACCTCAGGCAATCCCCTAACCTCGGCCTCCCAAAGTGCTGGGGTTACAGGTGTGAGTCACCATGCCTGGCCATCCACAAACAGATTTCTATTAGTCAACACCAACAAATGGTTTTTCTGAAGACATGAAAACGGGCTGATACTTTCAAATAAAATGGAGTCCCAGAAGGGAAGTATATGCAAAGGCAGGTTATGTTTCATTCTTTTTTGATGCATATTACTACATAAGATGTAGAGAAATATTTATTATGGCAATTAATAATGACAATACTGCACTTTATTTATCCCAAAGACCTTACCAAAATAAAGTTGATTAATAATTTCACTTGGCTCATTAACTGCATTTCCAGAATACTGGCTGTCTGAGTCATCTGTTTTCTTCAAACATGCACACACGCACACACACACACACATTCTACACTCCCTACTTTTCCCTAGTATGATATTGGAGAATCAGCATAATTTCCTCTTTTTATTATTATTATACTTTAGGTTCTAGGGTACATGTGCACAACGTGCAGGTTTGTTACATATGTATACGTGTGCTATGATGGTGTGCGGCACCCATTAACTCGTCATTTACATTACGTATATCTCCTAATGCTATCCCTCCCCCCTCTCCTTCCCACCCCACGACAGGCCCCAGTGTGTGATGTTCCCCTTCGTGTGTCCAAGTGTTCTTTTTGTTCACTTCCCACCTATGAGTAAGAACATACGGTGTTTTGTTTTCTGTCCTTGCGATAGTTTGCTCAGAATGATGGTTTCCAGCTTCATCCATGTCCCTACAAAGGACATGAACTCATCCTTTTTTATGGCTGCATAGTACTAAGGAATAATGGAGTGTTGTAAGAGCTTCAGGGAAAGCATCAGTGGCCCAGCACAACAACCTACAGATATCCTCACTGGATATGCCTTACACTAAGCTCTATCTCTCTTACATGTTCTCATCTGGCATCCTGTCAGCTGCCCTTCATCAAAATGGGTTTGGACAGTGAAGTTGCTGAAATCACTGGAGGCTATGTTGTTCAAGAGCCTAAGAACTTAGCCTCCAGCTCTTCCTACCATGCCTCTGTCAGAGTAGGCATATGAGCTAGATTTGAATCCAGAGAAATGTAGTTCAGAATTCAGAGTTTGAGTCATACACAAATGTAATGACTGCCTTTATGCTTTAGCCAACTCGAGGTTTTTCACAACACTAATATGAAATGCACATTTTCTAGAAGTGATCTAGTGTCTGTTCATTTTGAGATCTATTCATTAACCTGTTCAATAAATCACTCCTAATGGAAAATAGATTTTTAACTCGGTGGATATTCTTAAAACTGTGTTCTTTATCTGAATCACCCGCAGTGGAATGTGTAAGTCATCTTATATTGCTCAGCACTAACTAATAACAATATTTTAAAAGTCTGAGATATAGGTGAGAACATACTGAGCCTGCACTTTGATGGATTCATGAGATGTGTTGGACATTGTCAGGGTATAACACATACAACATCTATTATTTCCAATAACTGGTTGTTTGGAGAACTGACAAATGGCATTCAGGGGCCTCTCCTCCACTTTCTATGGCAAGTGAAAAGGGATTGACACATTGAGTAGGCCAGGTCTGTTCCATTTTCATTGCCAGGCTTTGTTTGGTCATAGGATTGAGTCCAAAGAGTATCTGTACCTTTAAGATCCCTTAGACCTTTCTCACTCTGTTCAATTTAACATTTATTGAGTACTTGGAATGTACTAGACAGTATGCCAGATGCTTTTCTTGCATTAACACTTTTAATCCTCACAACAATTTAATAAGCTGGAGACACTTTTTTTACAAACACAAATTGAGGCTTAGGGAATTTGAGAATCTTTCTTAAGAGTTGGAACTTCACAGCCAGGCACGGTGACTCACACCTGTAATCCCAGCACTTTGGGAGGCTGAGGCAGGTGGATCATTTGAGGTCAGGAGTTCGAGACCACCCTGGCCAACATGGCAAAACCCTGTATCTACTAAAAATACAAAAATTAGCCAGGCCTGGTGACATACACCTGTAATTCTAGCTCCTAGGGAGGCTAAGGCATGGGAGGCTGAGGCATGGGAGACTGAGGCATAAGTATTGCTTGAACTCAGGAGGTGGAGGTTGCAGTGAGCCGAGATCACGCCAGTGTACTCCAGCCTGGGTGACAGAGTGAGACTCTCTCAAAAAAAAAAAAAAAAAAAAATTAAAAGAAAAGAAAAAGAGTCGGGACTTCAGAGTCTTTTATCCAGTATCGTCAGGCACTCTGTGAACTGCTAAGAGTATTCAAATGAATATGATACAGACCCTGTCCTCAAGGAGCTTATGGTTTAATAGAAACAGATGTATTAAAACATAATTTCATTTATATGAGGTAAGTACCATGACAGAAATATGAGTAAAGAAGTTTTGGGAACCTAGAGGAGAATCATTACTTGAATCTAGAAGTTATAGGGAGGCATCCTGGAGGAAGGGATGTTCAAGTTGAATCTTGATGCTTTGCCCACAGTCAGCCAACATCTGGAGGTATATTGATAGATTATCCTAAAGCTAAGAGTAAAGAACCCAAAGACCCTTGGGCCCAGAACATTTCTGGCAGAATTTACCAGTTCTGCCTCAGCCCTGCCTATTTGTGTGTAGATATTTCTAAGCTCTGACCTTTTGCACTGATAACGATATGTCTGAGTTCACAAACCACCAAAGAAAAGTGGATATCTAGACCTGAAATGTTATTAATTTAATCAGTTAAATATCTGATTTCTTGAAAAATACCATTACTTTTATGGCTTAATTTTATTAATGTAACATTAAAATTTTAAAGTTATAAAGTAGCAGGTGCTGGATTAATAGTTGTTGAATAAGTGAATAGGTGAGTGAATTACTATCACACAACAAGGGTCAACGCATTTTTTCTGTAAAAGGCCACATAGTAAATATTTTGGGCTTCATGGACGTGTGGTCTGTGTCAATTATGTTATAGCATGAAAGCAGCCATAGATGTTAAGTAAATGAATGAGCATCACTGTATTCCAATAAAACATTATTTATAGAAAAGAAGGTTGCAGGTTGGATTTGACCATGGACTAAAGCTTGCTAATCCACAACATACAACAATCAAAACCTTATAAAAATTACAATGTTCAGGACATAGGTGTATTGCCTTCTTACAGAATGTATGATTTGTAAATTTTGTGCTTAATTATGTGCAGGTTACATATCTTGGGAAGGAGCTTTTAAAGTATGTTTCTGAGGATGCACCCATACTTCCAGAACCAAACTCAGTACCTCAGCAATATCAACCTTGTCTTCCAGGTATGTACAGACTGACACTCATTTCTTCGTTGTGGGATAAAAACACCAAAACCTACTGGAAAAGCACTCATTTTATTTTGTCTTTTTTCTCGTTGATGTGAAACTAACAATTATTATAATTGACTATTTCAAGGTGAACAGTTCAGTGGCATTTAGTAAATTCACAATGTCATGCAACCACCCACCTCTATATAATTCTAAAACACTTTCATCACCCCAAAAAGAAACCCTGTACCCACTCAGCAGTTGTTTCCCATTCTCTACTCCTCCTGATTTCTGGAAACCACCAGTCTGCTTTCTGTCTGTATGAATTTGCTTATTCTGAATATGTCATATAAATTAAATCAATATATGTGACCTTTTTTGTCTACTTCTTTCACTTAATATAATGTTTTTGAGGATCATCTACATCATAGCATGTATCCATACTTCATTCCTTTTTGTGGCTGAATAATATTCCATTATATGGATATACCATAATTTGTCCACTCATCCTTTGATGGGCATCTGGGTGCTTCCCCCATCCCCAGGCTTTTTTTTTTTTTTTTCTTTTTTCTTTTTTTGAGATGGAGCTTTGCTCTTGTTGCCCAAGCTGGAGTGCAACGGCATGATCTCGGCTCACTGCAACCTCTGCCACCTGGGTTCAAGTGATTCTCCTGCCTCAGCCTCCCAAGTATCTGGGATTATAGGCGCATGCTACCACGCCCAGCTAATTTTTTGTACTCTTAGTAGAAATGGGATTTCACCATATTAGCCAGGCTGGTCTCGAACTCATGACCTCAGGTGATCTGCCCACCTCAGCCTCCCGCATGCCTGGCCTGCTTTCCCTTTTTTAGCTATTAGAGATAGTGCTACTATGAATAGACATATGTATATTTGTTTGAGCACCTGGTTTCAGTTCTTTTTAGGTGTGTGCTTAGGAATGTAATTATTACACAAGTTGAGCATCCTTAATTCAAAAATCCAAAATCTGAAATCTCAGAGTCTGAAATTTTTTCAGTGCTGACATGCTACTACAAGTGGAAAATTCCACACCTGACCTCATGTGACAAGTCACAGTCAAAACTTTGTTTCATGTACAAAATTATTAAAAATATTGGATCAAATTACCTTCAGGATTTGTGTATAGGTGTATATGAAACATAAATGAATTTCATGTTTAGACTTGGGCCAATCCCCAAGATATCTCATGTATATGCAAATATTCCAAATTTTGAAAAAAATCTAAAATCCAAAATACTTCTGGTCCCAAACATTTTGGACTAGGGATACTCATCATTTATTATATAGTAATTCTGTATAGGGAGCACAGCGAAACTGTCTTCTCTAGCAGCTGAATCATTTTACATTCCCAACAGCAATGTACAAGGTTCCAGTTTTTCTGCATCTCTGCAACACTTGTTATTTTCTGTTTGTTTTATAGCACTCCATTTTTAACCTTAGTTAATTCCAGGAGAATTTAAGAAAATGACCCCATCCCTCACAATTCTTTCTCTGAATCTATGCTGTACTTACTTTGGATAGATTTTTTAAGTATCATATAAAAGGAAAAAATGAGTATTGTTTTTCTTTCAGAAGACATGATTTGGTTTTATTTATCTTCTAAAAATAGGCATTAAAATAAATCTTGCTTATTAGAGTAAACTAATACCCTTTATCAGATGGAACAGCCTTTAGCCTGAGAAAACTAAAACCAGTAAGCAGCAGATTTTGAAATGATCTAGAAAAAGGCAGCACACATTTCTGAAAAATAGCCATAACTACAGTTATATTACCCTCCTTTGCTACAGCATCCCCCTTTTTTTCCCTAGTGTCCCTGTCTTTGACCATTTGGGGACAATATAGAAGAGAGGAGATACAAAACAAAAAATGATGACACTGTGATAACCAGGGCCAAGAAACAAATAGGATTTCTATCACCAAGTCCCTACCCAGAGCCTCCCTGGGACTGTTCCTTTCCTATAACAAGCCCCAATAATTCAAACTATGTTCATTTCCTAACTTTTGCACCCTAATTTCTCAGGATTCTCCTCTGTCACAAAAACTGGCTCCATTAATAGGGTGCGTTCTCCACAGTTTTCTGAAGATAGCCTCAAAAGTGTTTTTCATCATTTTTGGGAAACAGACAACATTAATAACTGGTAACATTCGTAACTAGTAACATTAAAACAGGTAACATTAATAACTTTGGGGAAGTTAAAGGGCTTAAGAAATTGAAGGGAGTTCTTGTAATAGTTCATGGCCTTTGGTTCCTAACTGGACTACCTATCTAATCTACCTAATCAAATCACGGGGTAAGGCCCAGTAACCTGAATTTTTAAAGGTGACTCTTACAGAGCCAGCCTGACTATAGACTCTGGATGACTAATAGTATTTGATTTCTTGTGCAGATAATAATTTGACAGTCCTTGATATTCACCCCTTTGCTTTGATTCCTGAGGGTGGAATTGGAATTGCTAAAGTACTCTATCCTCTCTCTCTCTGCCCCCGTTGCTCCATCTCTTTCTCTCTCTCTCTCTCTACCTCTCTCTCTCTGTCTCTGTCTCTCTGCCCCCTCCCCGCCACCCACCCTAAACACACACTCAAAGGAAAACCAAGCAAATGCTTTCGAACTAAGAGTCGAAGCAGAACAGTAGGTTTTTCCTTCTATCATGAAGGTCATCTGCTCCTCAGATTTTCTAGTTCTAGGCAGGCATTTCCAACCCTAGATAGGCATCTTCTTCCTCAGAGGGCACACAATCTCCCTGTTAAGTGAGCATGAAATCAGAAATGGATTCTGAACTGCTACTTCTGTTGCCTGTAATATAAATAATTTCCTTTTATTAATTTCTTTTCACAAATCCTGATTTTTCCTTGCATTAGATATTTCAGAAAATTTTTATGTTATTGTGCCATTGCACTCCAGCCTGGGTGACAAGAGCGAAACTCTGTCTTAAAAAAGAAAAGACAATTTTAATGTTAAGTTAAGAACCATGGAGGTAGCAGTGTGCCAACCAGCTTCTTGCTACCTTGGTCTGGACCTAAGAATCTACAGGCAGGGTCCTGCTGGCATTCTGTAGGCTGCTGTTGGAGTTTTGTTTGAATCTCCTTAATTAGAATTCTTCTATAGCTGGTTTTGTGGTACCTGACAGAAACCCAAAGACCTGGCAAGTTAGAACAATGCAAAACTCTCTAACCCTACTACAAGAAAAGCACTCAGGAGAGAATCTTTCTCCGTCTTCTACATATCAAAATATCATCATGGAAATCATGGCTCTGACACTGTAGAGACCAGAAAGTCTAAACAAAAACAATAATTTTGTGTGCTTTTATCAGCCTACCTCAGATCACAAACATAATCTGTTCTCTTATGCTTTTTTAATGACCATACTTTTTAGAATACTGTTTTGGGGGAATAAGGGGAACTAGGAAGAGCTATTTTCATTTTATTATTTTACTTTTTAAATCATCTAGCCTAAAATGTCAAGAAAGAGCTATTTATATTTCCCATCGGTAGGGTGACCATCATCCTGATTTGACCAGAGCAGTCCCCTAATTCAGCAAAATTATTACTAACAATTTGTTTCACTTTCAGAAGTTGCTTGTTTAGATGACCCAGCACAGGAACCAAGCCAATCAATGTTTGAGAAAACAAAATTTGGAGAAGGTAAAAAAAAAAAGAAAATGTTCAATTCCATTCACTTTTATAAGTGTTGAGATTCTACATATTGTGCAAATAGATCAAATAGATGATCAAATCTTATGCATATCACTCCATGTTATAAATAATTGGTGGTTATGTCATCTTTATTTTGTGATAGACTGAGAAGATCTTTGAGTTCAGAGAATTTTTATGAACTCTTACTTCTTATATTCTTCAATGCCTGGCACACCATAGCTTTCCAATAAATGCTCATTGCCTGTTGTTCTGTACTTTGGATGGTAGTACAGAATAACATCTTTGGATGGATCTTCTCTATGTAAACAACATAGTGATGATTTCTTATTAAAAATAAGATGAAGCTCACCTTATTTGAAGAGTGTCTGGCCCTCCCTTTAAAGCAAGCACTTTTATTTAGGCCTGTGACTTTTTTTTTTAAGAGGTGGAGTCTTACTTTCTCACCCAAGCTGGAGTGCAGTGGCAGGATCATAGCTCACTGCAGCCTCAAACTCCTGGGCTTAAGTGATCCTCCCATCTCAGCCTCCCATGTAGCTTGGATTATAGGCTTGATCCACTGCACTTGGTTAGGCCTGTAACTTTTGTAGCAAGACTTACCTTTTGGAGAGAAATGCTAAGGTTGTATGCCCACAAGTCCACCTTGCTCTGATTTTCCCCAACTTTCCCCAAGTTCACATGTGGCTGCATCATCTCAAGAGGATCAAATGAGATGAAAAGTTCCTAAAGCAATCACTGTGGAACAATAGGAATTATCATAAAGATGGCTGCATTTACATATCAGGTCTTACACTCCGACATCCTAATACCAGTACCTTAAAGTATGGATTTTTCTGTGTGTATTCATCTTTCCAGCCATCTATTCATCTGCCCTCATGTATTAGAAGTTTTGTAATATAGTTATTATAGTAAAAGTGATACCAAAATTGGCATATTTTGTGGAGTTTGTATTTTTTCACATCATGATCCTCTGTGTGCTTAAATATTCATGATCTCTCTGTGCCTCCAAAGAGAAAGCCCCAAGGTAGACCTAGTGGTCTTTGCAGAAATATTTCATCTACTTCTTAGAGTTCAAAAGTTCTGTATTATGTAGGATTAGGTTTGGCTGCATGCAACAGAAAACCCCCAAATAGCAGTGGTTTCAACACACAAAGATTTAGTCTTTCTTTAAGAAGTCTGGACCATAGCATTCCAGATGAGGCACAGCAGCACCACAGAGTCACCAAGTTTTTCTACTCCGTCTTTCTTTGTACTGGTTTACATCTTGAAGTAAACTCATGGTCCAAAATAGTTATGAATCTCTAGCCATCACATCTGCATTGTAGGCATTAGAAAGAAGGAAAGTAGAGAGGCAAAGAAAGGGCTTCCTAGCTGTCTGTCCCCTTAAGGAACCTTCCCTGAAGTCAAGCACAACACTTTGATTTATATCTCTTTAGCCAGAGTTTAGTCATATGCCACACCTAACTGCAAAGAAGGCTGAAAAATACAGTTTTTCTATGTGACACATTGCCTGTGATTCTGTTAATGAGGAGAAAAACAAAAAGGCAAAATGGAGGCAACCAACAGCCTCTGCCAAAAGTCTTTTTTAGGAAGCTATAAAATAATAGTTAGGTGGGGGCGGAGCAAGATGGCCGAATAGGAACAGCTTCAGTCTCCATCTCCCAGCGCGAGCGACACAGAAGACCGGTGATTTCTGCATTTTCAACTGAGGTACTGGGGTCATCTCACTCGGGAGTGCCGGACAATCGGTGCTGGTCAGCTGCTGCAGCCTGACCAGCGAGAGCTGAAGCAGGGCGAGGCATCGCCTCACCTGGGAAGCGCAAGGAGAGAAGGGAGTCCCTTTTCCTAGCCAGGGGAACTGAGACACACAACACCTGGAAATCGGGTAACTCCCACCCCAATACTGCGCTGTAACACCGGCACACCGGAGATTATATCCCACACCTGGCCGGGAGGGTCCCACGCCCACGGAGCCTCCCTCCTTGCTAACACAGCAGTCTGCGGCAATCTAACC